>NC_133545.1:85607263-85657064 GCF_048773025.1 Camelus bactrianus
AATTACAACTATGACTAATCTCATAAAGCTTGGAGACATTCCAATGGGAATATGATTATTTGCATGTAAAGAAAAAGTTTTTCTTAAGCCAACTTATACATTCCAATGTGAAAAATTCCATCCCACTCTTAAGGGATTATTACAAAATATGAAGTAAACTATAAATTAATATAGACTGTCTTTAAAACCTTGAAATATTTATCAAAATATACAAACAGGAATTGTAAATTCAAATGCTTACAGAGGCAACATAGGTGGCCCGAGTAAGTGAAGGTCACAAGTGAGGACAGCAAACTGGAGAACACACGCCCCACCGAGAAGGGGCCGCCTCTGCAGAGCAGACCACATAGGAGCCTGGGCTCAAGGGGGACCAGATTTGATTCTTTAGGAGCAGTTCTGAAGTGTAGATTTCTGCACAAGTCTCCTATATTTTAAATGTTGACTCAATGTGTGGAGACAAACTGAACATATCCAGGGCCATGTTTAGTCTATAGCCCACTTGTGTTTTTATGTTTGCTGTGTTTCCAAACAGTTGGGTATAAATCAAGTATTTGTGTGTAAAACCTTGCCTTCCTTTAGAATCATATGTCTTACACACAAAAACACTGGGCCCCAACATGTAATAAAAATTGTGATTAAGACTCACAAGAATTTTTCCAATGCCTACTAAAACTACAATCTACCTGTATCTAATTCTCCCCAATTGTTAATCAAATGGATTATTAGTTCATAAGATGGCCGAAACTAAATTATTAAAACAATTCCAATTTGTTACTAATGTCATGGGTCTTGATGTTTAAAACTGCCATCTTGCATGGTATACTTATATATAATGGAATACGACTCAGCCATAAAAAAGAATGAAACAATGCCATTTGCAGCAACATGGAAGGACCTAGAGATTATCATACTGAGTGAGGTAAGTCAGACAGTGAAAGACAAATCCCATAGGATATCACTTAATATGTGGATTCTAAAATATGATACAAGTGAACTTATTTACAAAACAGAAATAGACTCAGACATAGAAAACAAACTGATCGTTACCAAAGGGGAAAGGGGGTGGGAGAGGAATAAATTAGCAGTTTTGGACTAGCAGATACAAGTTACTGTATATAAAATAGATGAACAACAAGGTCCTACTGTATATACTACAGGGAACTATACTCAATATCCTGTAATAAACCATAATGGAAAACAATATGAATATATATATATATATGAATAAGAATATATATAACTGAATAAGAATATATATATATAACTGAATCACTCTGCTGTACACCAGAAACTATCACAACACTGTAAATCAATTAGACTTTAATTTAAAAAAACACTGTCATCTTGATTATGCTAGGGCTCAGTGAATCTAACAGATAGATATATTGCAAGAGTCCGTCACACAGCTTTAACCAAAAGAAGGCTCATGACTTCCTATTACTGCAATCAGAAAAACCCTACTGTATAGCGATACAGGCCTTCCTCAAAAAAGAACAATCTCAAATAAACAATTTAACTCATCACCTGAATGAATTAGAAAAAGAAGAACAAAAAACCCCAAAAAGCAGCAGAAGGAATAAAGATCAGAGAGGAATTAAATACAATAGAGATTAACAAGACCATAGAAAAAATCAACCAAACCAAAAGCTGGTTTTTTGAAAAAGTAAATAAAATCGACAAACCTCTGGCCAAACTCACAAAGAAGAAAAGAGAAAGCACAAATTAGCAAAATAAGAAAGGAGAAATTACAACAAACAAAATAGAAATACAGAATATCATACGAGAATATTATGAAAAACTATATGGAACCAAACTGGATAACCTAGAGGAGATGGACAAGTTTCTGGAAACATACTGTCCACCAAGACTGAATCAAGAAGAATCTGAACACTTGAACAATCCGATCACTAGAAAGGAAATAGAAATAGCAATTAAAAACCTCCCTACAAATAAAAGTCCAGGACCAGAAGGCTTCACTGGGGAATTCTACCAAACATACAAAGAAGAACTCATACCAGTCCTTCTCAAACTCTTCCAGACGATTGAAAAGGAGGGAATACTCCCAAACTCATTCTGTGAAGCCACCATCACCCTGATACCAAAACCAGGCAAAGACACTACAAAAAAAGAGAATTATAGGCCAATATCACTGATGAACGTAGACGCCAAAATCCTCACCAAAATTTTAGCAAATAGAATCCAACAACACATAAAAAAGATTATACATCATGACCAAGTGGGGCTCATCCCAGGGACACAAGGCTGGTTCAACATACGCAAGTCAATCAATGTAATACATCACACCAACAAGAGAAAGGACAAAAACCACATGATCATCTCAATCGATGCAGAAAAAGCATTTGATAAAATTCAACATTCATGATAAAAATTCTCGCCAAAGTGGGTATAGAGGGAACATATCTCAAAATAATAAAAGCTATATATGACAAACCTACAGCCAGCATAGTACTCAACGGTGAAAAACTCAAAAGCTTCCCACTAAAACCTGGGACAAGACAAGGATGCCCACTATCACCACTCCTATTCAACATAGTCCTGGAAGTCCTAGCCACAGCAATCAGGCAAGAGAAAGAAATAAAAGGGATCCAAATTGGAAAAGAAGAGGTATAAGTGTCACTATATGCTGATGACATGTTACTATATATAGAAAACCCTAAAAGGTCCACACAGAAGCTACTAGAGCTGATTGAAGAATTCAGCAAGGTAGGTTACAAAATTAACGTTCAAAAATCAGTTGCATTTCTTTACACTAATGATGAATCAACAGAAAAACAAAGTAAAGAAACAATCCCCTTTAAAATAGCACCCAAAGTAATAAAATATCTGGGAATAAATCTAACCAAGGAGGTGAAAGAATTATACACAGAAAACTATAAACCACTGATGAAGGAAATTAAAGAAGACTTTAAAAAATGGAAAGATATTCCATGCTCTTGGATTGGAAGAATCAATATTGTTAAAATGGTCACACTGCCCAAGGCAATCTACAGATTTAATGCAATCCCTATCCAATTACCCAGGACATATTTCACAGGACTAGAACAAATCATAAGAAAATTTATATGGAACCATCAAAGACCTAGAATTGCCAAAGCATTACTGAAGAGAAAGAAAGAGGCTGGAGAAATAAACTCTCCCAGACTTCAGACAATACTATAGAGCTACAGTCATCAAGACAGCAAGGTATTGGTACCAAAACAGACATATAGACCAATGGAACAGAATAGAGAGCCCAGAAATGAAGCCACAGGCTTTTGGTCAACTAATCTTTGACAAAGGAGGCAAGAATATACAATGGAATAAAGACAGTCTCTTCAGCAAATGGTGTTGGGAAAACTGGACAGCAGCATGTAAAACAATGAAGCTAGAACACTCCCTTACACCATATACAAAAATCAACTCAAAATGGATCAAAGACTTAAACATAAGACAAGATACAAGAAACCTCCTAGAGGAAAACATAGGCAAAACATTATCTGACATACATTTCAAAAATTTTCTCCTAGAAGAAATAAAAGCAAGAATAAACAAATGGGACCTAATGAAACTTACAAGCTTCTGCACAGCAAAGGAAACCAGAAGTAAAACAAGAAGACAACCTACGGAATGGGAGAAAATTTTTGCCAATGAAACGACAAAGGCTTGATCTCCAGAATATATAAGCAGCTCATACGACTCAGTAAGAAAAAAATAAACAACCCAATCCAAAAATGGGCAGAAGACCTAAGCAAGCAATTCTCCAAGGAAGACATACAAATGATCAAAAGGCACATGAAAAAATGCTCAATATCACTAATTATCAGAGAAATGCCAATCAAAACTACAATGAGGTATCACCTCACACCAGTCAGAATGGCCGTCATTCAAAAATCCACAAATGACAAATGCTGGAGAGGCTGTGGAGAAAGGGGAACCCTCCTACACTGCTGGTGGGAATGCAGTTTGGTGCAGCCACTATGGAAAACAGTGTGGAGATTCCTCAAAAGACTAGGAATAGACTTACCATATGACCCAGGAATCCCACTCCTGGGCTTGTATCCAGAAGGAACCCTACTTCAGGATGACACCTGCACCCCAATGTTCACAGCAGCACTATTTACAATAGCCAAGACATGGAAACAGCCTAAATGTCCATCAACAGGTGACTGGATAAAGAAGATGTGGTATATTTATACAATGGAATACTACTCAGCCATAAAAACCAACAACATAATGCCATTTACAGCAACTTGGATGCTCCTGGAGAATGTCATTCTAAGTGAAGTAAGCCAGAAAGAGAAAGAAAAATACCATATGAGATCGCTCATATGTGGAATCTAAAAAACAAAAACAAAAACAAACAAAAACAAAAAAAGCGTAAATACAGGACAGAAATAGACTCATAGACAGAGAATACAGACTTGTGGTTGCCAGGGGGGTGGAGGGTGGGAAGGGATAGACTAGGATTTCAAAATTGTAGAATAGATAAACAAGATTACACTGTATAGCACAGGGAAATATACACAAAATGTTATGATAACTCACAGGGAAAAAAATGTGACAGTGAGTGTGTACATGTCCATGAATGACTGAAAAATTGTGCTGAACACTGGAATTTGACACAACATTGTAAAATGATCATAAATCAATAAAAAAAATGTTAAAAAAAAAAAAAAACCCTACTGACCTAATGACCTGGACGGGAACAAAAGGTGCAAAATCTTTCAAGGGTCCGACTCTGCTTACTGAATCACTCACCACAACCAAGTTTCTAAGACTGTCTGAGTGCCACTGAATGATCAGTGGTTAGAAGGGAAAAGGAGCTATTCTTCAAGGCAATAGATACTGCCAGTAATATTGCCAATAAACTCCTCAATCACAGAGGAAGAGACGGATAAGTCAGGCTAACACGGCTGGAAAGGAGAGCACTGAAAGCAGCAGCATCTATCAAACTCCCGCCCTTCCAGAGATGTCTTATTTTTGAGATCTGTGAATTTACATGTATTACATGTATCCATTCAATAGTCCTTAACCAAGGGTTGTATCAGAATCTCAGGGAAGTATTTCTAAATACTGTGTCTAGACCTGAGTACCTTTATTCAATCCAAGTCTTCAGGGGAGAGCCAGGAGAAAAAGCAGGAGGACCCAGCTGCGCCATCACTTGCTCCCCACCTACAGCCACAGCCCTGCAGGAGAGCTGCACCCGGCTGAGCACGGAAGACCCCAAGATGAAGGTGTACGTGGAGGGCCATGTGGCCACCAGCACAAGCGAATGCCCCTGCTGGCTGGCTGTCAAACATGACCTGACCTCACTTGCCCAGATTCTAGAACCTGGGATCCTGGGGTGCTCAGGGCCTGTGGCTTGCTGCCTCCCCTGCCCAGGTGAAGTCACCCAGCTCCCCCTGCTGGGTACTGGGTTCCTTCCTCCTCCCACCCACCCCCAGGCAGGCAGCCAGACCTCGTCATCACTTCACTCCCCACAAGCCTTCATCTTCTTTAGGTGCTGAGCCTACCACCCACTCCCAGGCACTTCCTAATGGGACGTTGTTCCTTCTGGGGTAGAAGTGCGGCTGGGAGACAGAGCTCTGCCCTTTCCGTGGGCACTACCTCTAGCCCCTGGCCTTGGCTTTGGAGTTGTTTCCATGATAACAGGGCTTGATGTATTGTATTCAGTATACATATTACTATAAATAAAACACCTGTAGCTAGAAAAGACCCTGTATTTCAAATATCTTGTAAATAAAGTCAGTTGAGCTATACCTTGTCTGTCGCCTCAATATTTGCATTATAGCGGAGCAGCTTTGCTGCAATTGATGTATCTCCAGCCAAGACGGCGTAATGCAGAGCAGTGTTTTGACAGTTGTCCTCAAGATTTGGGTCAGCTCTGTATTCCAGCAGGACAGTGACACATACTTCTTTCTGGCATTGTACAGCCTGTTGGTATCACGCCAAGAAACAGACTGTAAGTGCTAGGCATTCCAAGTTAACATTCCTCAAGTTCCATTAGTTCGTTATACTTAAAACAGATAAATTCATTTTTATTCTAAGTAATTACATCGAATCCATCTCACGTGGACATGGTTGGCTGCTACACACCTTGATGAGAGCTGTCTTGCCTTCCTTGTCACGAGCATTCAGATTACAATCCCAATGTATGAGGAGACTCACCACTGATGACTGGCCGGTGGTGCAGGCCAAGTGTAGGGCAGTCCTGCGAACATGAGGACTTTTTAGGAAATTAGAGCGTACTAGTTCAAAGATACAATTACTCACGTAATTTTAAACATTCAACAGCATGCTATTCCTACCCCTTTAAAACTAACATTTAGTCTTCTTATCTTAGTTCTTTCTATGGGGAAAGAACAATATTTATTAAGCTCTTATTACTCACCACATTAATGGAAGAACTACCTGTTTGAATATAAAGGGCATGCCACTGAGATTCAGCTCACCTTGGGTCTGACTTCTACTTTAACACTGTCCCTTATTAGCTCTCAGCCTGTCTGTGCCTCAATTTCCTCATCAACAAAATGGGCATGAAGTAGTAGTTATCTTACAGGACGCTGCTGTGATGCTTAAATGAAAAGCTATGCAAAGTGTCTGGCAGTTCCTTGCACAAAATAACAGCTCAATAATTGTTAGATAATGTTATAATTGTTACCGTTACTATTTTACAAAAACAACATTTCAATTAAATAAAATGATAATGTATCTACTTTGCTGCTGCAAGGATGAGAGAGAACACTGTACTTCAATGATTCTAACATGCTCATTTTCTCACTCTTCAACATCTCTGGCATGGGAAGGCAATTTAAAATTCAGGTCTTAAAACCATAGTTGGCAGCTCCTCCCAGGCCTGCCCCGCCCCGTCCCGCCGCTGTTACCTGTTCTTCCTGTCTCTGCCGTCTACGACATTTTCGTTGCATAACAGCAACCCCTCCACTGTGTCCAGATGACCAAAATATGCGGCTTTGTGGAACGGAGTTAGTTCGCGCTTACGGACGTGATACCCAGGCACGGGGTTCTCACGATTCCTGCGCTCTCTCTGATGGATGCTGAAGCCCACGCAGCTCGCGAACTCAGTGAGTCTCTTCTTCATCTGGCTTATCGCCTTCCGACACCGCTCACTTCCCTCTTGGCCTCTTGCCGCCTCCCGATCTCAGCGCCGGCGCTATAGAAGAGCCACAGAAGTCTCGCTGCCACACCTTGGCTGCAAAGCTCAACGGCTCGGAATGTTTGGTCCGGAACAGTCGTAGCCTAGCAACAGCACTGACCCTCAACTGTCCCTCAACTGTCCCTCCAGAGCCAGTGTCCCTGTGAGTGCGCACAGAGACCTGGAGGCCCAGTGTGCCTGGTGCGCACTTGGGAGCCTAAGGCATTTCAAATCTCTGCAATTGCTTGTGGGCCATTTTGGGTTCCTTTCAAATGTTGGTGCTAGGTGGTTGAGTGTTTTGGGACATTTCCAGAAGTTAGGCTTGCCCCTGAGAAAGTCATGTTTGTGTGCGACTATGGTTAGAGTGGGGTGGAAACACAGCATGCTGAAGGCCTAGTCCCCCAGAGAGCTCCCCACCAAAAGTCTCTGTATCTCCTTATCCCTCAGTTTATTCCTTTCCCCATCCCTCTGGGCCCCAGCCAGTCTCCAGGGAATTTAGCAGATGCAAACAGCAGAAAGCTGTTTTCCTGGTTTCAGAGATTGTGGCAATATGTATCATTAAGTACAAACTTGAGAAACCAATACACGCTCTCCAGATGAAATGAAAATGTGTTTCCGCATGTCTGCTGACCCTGCTCTGTGGCTCAGCCTTGTGTTTACATGCTTTCTTCACTTTTTTTTTTGCTTTTATTTCCACCAATTAAATCTTCGATCAATCCAAGATTTACGTGGGAGCATGGCATAACATTTGAGAACTTTTTAACCACGTAACTATGAAAACACTACGTCAGTTACTCAGCGAGGCCACGCTGCTGGCTGAGCACTTGCAGGAGGGGGGGAAGGCAGGGCAGGCCTCTTCTTCCTGCCTAACTCCATCCTTCCTCCCTCAGCTGGCTAATTATGGCTTCTGGCCCTGCCACGATCAAAACTGCAGGGGGCGGTAGAGTTCCAAAGTGGCTGACACTCCTGGGAGCTGGTCTTGAGTGGACTGGACCTGGCAAGTGTTTTGAAGCTGACTCTCAGGGGCATTTCTGTGCCCCCCACCTGACCTCACCTGCAACTCCCCTGACCTAAGGGAATGTGGTGTTACAAACTTCCCCATTTAATCTATCTTTTCTATTAGCATACACTGTTATTGCCCTCATCTTATTAAAAAAAATGTGTTCACCCTCCAGCTGCGGCCCCATTTCTCTCTTCTCCAGCACACATGCCTCCTGCCCCTGCAAAGGAGCTGTTCCCATTCGCTGCCTCTGATTCCTCTCATTTTCCACCCAAGCCAAGTGTGTCCACTCACTGCAACTGCTCACGACAGGGTCACCCACCACCCACCAGGTGCTGACTCCACGAGGAGCTCTCAGTCCTCTCCTCTCACGGCCCAGCAGCCACACTTCCCACCGCTGCTCTCCCCAACTTCCTGAAGCCCTTTCTTCACGGGGCTTCCTGGGTCTCAGGCTACTCTGGTTTCCTCCCACGGCCCTGGCCGGTCTTCTCAGTCCCAGCTCCTGAATGCTGGCACACAGCACCCCTGAGGCTCAGTCTTCTGGCCTCTACTACTTTCTGCTGCCGCCCACATCAGCCTTATGGCTTTATGTATTATCTACAAGTTGGTAACTTCCAAACTGCTATTTCCAATCCAGACCTCCCTCCTGTATTCCAGACTCAAATACCCATTGCCTCTCAATGTCATCTCTTGGAAGTTTAATAGGACTTCTCCTGGGCCGGCCCTCCCCTGGGCCTGACCTTTCCTGATCGTACCCTCTCCTGGACCTGCCCTCTCCTAGGCCTGCCATGACCTGGGTCTGACCTTACCTGGACATGCTGTCACTTGGGCCTGACCTCTCCTGTTCCTGCCCTCTCCTGGGCCTGCCCTCTCATGGACCTACCCTCACTTGGACCAGCCTTCTCCTGGGCTTGCCCCCACCTGTGCTTAGCCTCTCCTGTTCCTGCCCTAAGCTGGTCCTGCCCTAAGCTGGTCCTGCCCTCTCCCGGGCCTGCCCTTTCCTTGGCCTGCTTGCTCCTGGTCCTTCCCACTATTTCCTGGGCTTCCCCTCACCTGGGCCTGCCCTGTCCTTTGCCCGCCCTCATCTGGTCCTGCCCTCTCTGAACTGCCCTCTCCTGTGCCTGCTCTCACCTGGGCCTGCACGGTCCTGGGCCTGCCGTTGCCTGGACCTGCCCACTATCTCCTGGGGCTTCCCTCTCCTGGGCCTGCCTTCTCCTGGGCCTGCCCTCACGTGGGTCTGCCCTCGGGTTTGTCTGCCCACCACTAGGACTGCCCTCTTCTGGGCCTGCCCTCACCTGGGCCAGCCCTCTCCTGGTCCTGCCCACTATCTCCTTGGCCTCCACTCACCTGGCCTGCCCTCTCCTGGACCTGCCCTCTCCTGGCCTGCCCACACCTGGGCCTGCCTTCTCCTGGCCTGCCCACACCTGGGCCTGCCTTCTCCTGGTCTTGCCCTCTCTCTCCTGGGGAAGTAAGCCAGAAAGAGAAAGGAAAATACCATATGAGATCACTCACATATGGAATCTAAAAAAAAAAAACCCAAAATATAAATACAAAACAGTAACTCATAGACATAGAATACAAACTTGTGGTTGCCAAGCGGGTGGGGGTAGGAAAGGACAGACTGGGAGTTCAAAATTTGTAGATACTGACAGGCACATGTAGAATAGATAAACAAGATTATACTGTATAGCACAGGGAAATACATACATACAAGGTCTTATGGTAGCTCACAAGGAAAAAAGATGTGACAATGAATATATGTATGTTCATGTATAACTGAAAAATTGTGCTCAACACTGGAAATTGACACAACATTGTAAACTGACTATAAGTCAATAAAAAAAATGTTAAAAAAAAAAGTGCTCCATTCAGACCTATGGTTACATGCTGATCTTTTAGGGACAGAGACTAGGTTGGAACCTAAATGTACAGACTGGGAGAGAAAGGGATTTCAACTATTCTGACCAATTCCTGTTGAATGAAACAGAGAGGCCAAGCCCTCCCATTTCAAAAGTGCCCAGTTGGTGAGAAGACCCACTGCAGGGCAGGAGACGGGAAGGAACCTCCTTAACAAAGGTCCCAGATGAGAAAATGGCCCAGTGACACTCACTCAGCCCAGAGGGCCTTCAGCCTGAATGTCAACGTGGAGAACCCGGGCAGAAGTGGGCGTGAGCCCTTCCCTCACCTGCGCAAGGTGGACGCAGTTTTCAGCACCCCCCTCACCACCCACCTGTCCAGCCTTCCTCACTGAGTCACAAGGGAACTGGGTGGAAAGGATTTCAGCCTCGTGTTTGGCCCTGGGCGGGGCTGGGATTCCCCTTCCATCTGAGTGGAGGGCAATGATGTCCCCGGAATAGGGTGTGTCTGGAATCAGCTGCTCCAAGTGCCCCGTGTGGGTGTTTCCTGGCACCACAATCTAGAGGGGATGACCTGACAAATTCTGTCTGATGACAATCCAAATGCTTACCGAGTCTTTTACTAGTCAGCATTATAACGTTTATAGTAAAGGGCTGAGCCCAGACACAGCAGAAGTCAACCTCTGCGCTACCTCATGAGATCTGCCCAGGCCACAGCACTGGATGTAATTTACTCTCATAAATTCCCTCTCCATTAAATGTGAGCTCACACTTGACCCTTAGCTACTTCAACAACCTCCCATTTAGGTTCCTGGGGAAGGTTCTCACATACAACATCCAGGGCTTATGATAGTGACCCCAAAGCATCCCAAATGTTAGAGACATGTACACCTAAGATACACTTCTCGGGGAGAGATCTCTCTATTAAAACAGCTACTCCAGGTAGTGGATAAGAGAGCAGTGTTGTCTGAACACGTCCTGCCACACACAGGATGCAAGTCAACATTCGGACAGGCTCAAGTTGTGTTTATCTTTGTTCATGGTCCCTGCTTCTTTTTGTAAAGTCTTGTAAGTTTACTTTCTCTCAGACGTTCTGATATTCTTCTTACTCAAATTAGTAATTTCTGTTCTCTGTATTATTAGTCTACTTAGAAAATGGAATAGTACTAAGACAGATTGGCAATCTGTTACGAGCCAATGAAGGCAAACTTTCAGGTAGGTTCCTAACAAAGACGTGTCTGTTACAATGAAAGCCCATATTGACAGGGTCTATGAATGATTTGCATTTACTACTGGGGTTTTTTAACTCATATATAGCTAATTTGCATTTTCCCCAAATCCATTTTTGCTTACTAACCCTACAGTTGATACCCTTACGATTTAACTCATCAAAAGCAATCACTTAAGCACTGTACGCAGGCATGTTTGTGGCCTGCGTTCTCATAGGCTGCCAAGCACGACACAAACATGAGACTAAGCTCATCAGGAAATGACTGGGCATGTGACCCAGGGCCACACCAACTCATCTAATGCCCTGCGCCAGCAACCACAGCAGGAGGCGCCGTAAAATCTATGGAATTCTTCTGCCAGCTCTGAGCTGACAACAGTACTTACAGGTTCCGGGGGCCTCACGCCAGCCAGGGGAGCGCACACACGCGGCGCTGCTGCACCGGCCAGGGGCAGGGTCCAGCCAACGTCCCCGCTGTTCGGTGGATTGTACACTTGGACATTTCTGGCCAGTCCTCTCACCACTGAGAAAAGAAAAGGCAACACATATTTCTTACGCCTGTTTACACATGGCAAGCTATCACTTACCCTGAACTTCTGCTCTGTAGTAGGAGAAATACTGACTTCCTTAAACTTTGAATTATCTACACACAAAAGCACATGAAAACTCTCCAAATCCACATTTAGCCAAACTCAGCCAGCTAGGGCCTTGGTCTCTACGGAAGCTAAGTTGTTGTCAACAAAAACAAGGGAGTAAAAGTAGTAATACTGGGTTGGCCACAAAAGGACAAGGGACAAGGGGCAAGAGCGAGAAACTGGAAAAGCAGCTTCAGTTTTCCAGCACAGGTCATGGAGAGAGACACAAGAGGATTCTATCATCTCTGACTCTAAATGAGAACTGACAACACGGAGGACGTCCATCTAATCCGGGCAGCTAGATTAGCTGGTTTCAATCATTCATTTCTTCTCATTCAACAGACACTGAATGTCTTCTGTGATTCAAAGAAAAGGCAGACATAGGGAGAAATCAAAGATACACTCAGTTCTCAATTAACTGCCCCAATAGGGACTTAGAAAAACATGCAAATTAAATCCATGTATTATCTCCAAACTCCACTTTAGCAATAACATCATTTTTCTAGACCACTAATCTTTTGCCAAAAGATGTCATCCATACTTGCTTTCTTTGAGCCATCAGCACGTATATTTTTAAGCAAAAAAAAATATTTAGAGGTATGCACCGAAGCCTTTAAACAATACTACAAAGAATTGTAAAACCACTATAAACTGATTTCTTAACATATTAATAGCAAATGAAAGCACAGAGATTTCCAATGCCAAAAAGCACTTCAGCAGCAGAGAAATGTGCTATCAAGTAACACGACCAGCAGATTTCAACAACCAACGCTGAAAGCTAGTGACAAAACACTGCTTCGTACAATTTATTGAGCACAAAGCAAAGCTCATGAACTTTTGTCAGTGACAGAGAACACTGATAACTAAACACATTTAGAAATCCTGAAGTTATCACTTCAGAAAAATGTCATTTTTATTTCATACACTAAAATATTAACAATTGGTGGGGGTTGGAAGGTAAACTGTGTAATTGTTACATTTTTATTCCGTCATTATGTATTTCCCAAATTTTCTCTCTACTTTAAACTTTACGCTATACTAAAAAGCAAAATGCATCATGAAGACGCTAAATTTGTCTGCCTTCTTACTTCCATGTTCTTCCAGTGTCTGGTGTACACCTTCCATCACCCTCAGGATAAGGGGGAACCACTGTAACGATGTCTGGGGCATCTGGCTGCAGATTCCTAAGAACAGCATCATTGGAAACAAAAAAGACAAGAGAGCAGCATTATGTAATCACATTTATAATTAAGGCTACAGGTAAACAGTATGTTACCTTAAAACCAAGACCACTTTTTAGCCAGGTAAAATTGTGAATTAACATCAGCGATCTTCTAAATCACGGTATTTCTCACTTTACGTGGAAAAACAATCTTCAGTAACAATATTCAGTGGTGGTACCTCTAAGGCATACTCACACTATAGGGTTAATCTTCTATAAAATGAATCTAATGGTATAGTTCCCTTGCTTAAAAAATTTAGTAGTTCTCCAGTACACAGAAGATTCAGTATATTATTTCTTAGCTTTACATATTAAATTGTTCACTCTAAGCCCCCAAACCCTATTTTCCAGTCTCTATACTTTTAACTCCTCCCCCTGACACACCGTGTATAGCTTAATCTTCTGCTATCCTCCCCACCACGTCACCCTCTGAAGATGCATGTTGCTTTGTGCCTTTAAGTCTCTACACACCCAGGACCCTTCATCTAGAACCCCTTCCCAATTCCCTGCCTAGAAAACTGACACCAATTATTTAAGCCCAGTTCATACGTACCTGGGAACTCCTGTCTGACTCTCTCAGTCTCTCTCTCTCTCCTCTTGTTCCTGCAGCACTTTTTTTTTTTACTATGTCTGGTGTAGTGCTTTTAACACTATACTGCACTTACATAAGTGCTTCTTTGCTCCATATGAGAAAATTAAAGAAAACATTATACACTTACCTGTGTCCCCCAGAGCCTACCGTACTGTGGTAGGTGGGGGTGTGGGGGGCACAGTAGTGGGAAAATGAAGTGTGTCAATGAATGACCTCCGTATCTCTGTCTCTTAGGCCAGCTGCCTCCCACTCACTGCTGTGGTTTCCATCCTGTGTACGTGTCTCCTACTACTATTACTGCCACGTGGGAATCCTGGGTTGTGCTACGTGTCCCTGTCACCGTCCTATTCCCTATCTCTATCACTTGTGGCCATAATGGTAGTGAGCAAAGCACTCTCCCAGCAGTGCCGTGGTGGTGACGAGTGGAATACTAGCTACATGACACAGTACTTTCAACTGAGCATCTCACTACTCAACATTAATATAGTTGTATTCTAGGGAAGATTTCCCAAGAAAAACTCTAGTCATCATTAACCCTTTCTGAGGATGACAGAAGTCTGAACAAATAACATGAAGCCCAAAGAGAATACAGTTGCATCTACTACAGCAGAAGGTATGGGGGGAGGCGGGGGGAGCCCCTGTGGTGATAATGTCTAGGGTGAGTGTAGGTTACAGCTCCAGAAATATCTCTGTGATCTTAGTGCTTCTTATGTAAAGACGGGCACCCTCATGTCCAGACTTAGAGATCCACAACTGCTCCCAAATCTAAACACACACACACACACACACACAATGTGTAGAAATTGCTATTAAAAGGAACTATCAACTGAAGAAATGATCACAATCAAAAGTTCTTAAGTGGATGTTCAATAATTGTCTCTCAGCTAGATGTTTCTTCCCAATATATTCTGCAAAATTTACCTGAAGCTCCTTAATGACTATTTCAATCGGTTCAGGAAAGTGAGTGGAAACCAGCTCTGCAGCTTTACCAGGCTTCAGGGACACAAGTTCCTGGAATGAAAGACAAAGATAAAATGATCTTTAATGCTAAATTTAAATATAATTTCCACAGATGTGAAGCATGAGCACCTACTTCAAAATTTTCATGAGCTTCTACACTGCCTTTCAGGAGACCTCAATACAGGGCCTCAATTTTACTGAAAGGCATATTGCAAATAAGCAAAACTCTACAAGTACCATTCAAAAAAATTAGATTTTGATATAAAACATAATTCAGAATTCTTACAAAATCAAAGAACTAAAAATTCAGGATTTAGGCGATGACTTCTACAGGATGAAAAGGAAAACACACCTCCCCAAATTCCCCTTCAGGGAATTTCACCCTTGATAGCAAAGCAGTAACTTCAAAGAAATGAAAAAAAGAATAGAGTTTTGATTTCTCTGACTAAGAATTCTGAAATTTTACTTCTGATGCCTGGTGGACTTTGAAATCAGAAGTGTCTTAAGAAACTAAAGGTCCTAACTCGAAGAGGCTGACCACTCTTCGTAAGGCCTATTTCTGTCTAATCGAAGACTTTCAATCTGCCCTCCGGTTGAACTTTCCTACATACCACTGGCTCTCCTTTTCTTCCTGAAACTCTCTGCATACTTGGTTTCTGTGACCCTATTGCACCTTTTCAATTGCATGTTCTATTCCTAAAATGCAAAGATTGGCTACAGATCAACATATTATATTGTCAAATAAGAATACGATAAGTTACTGTGGCAGCAAAATGTATGACATAAATAGTAATTTTGTGATAGTATCTGCAGATGGATAATAATTAGCTGACAAAAATAACTGTAGTTTACACCACTTTTATGCAATACACCTCAGAACAGAGAAGGTAATATCACAAATGAAAAAAATGATACTACTGATCTTCAGACATTAAAAAGAAACTATTATGAATTAATTTGTGTTCAGAATTTGAAAATTTAAACAAAACGGGTAAATTCCTAGAAAAATATAATTTACTAAACTGATGTAAGAAATGGAAAACCTGCGTTGATTTTTAACCACTAAAGAAATTGAATAAACAGTCAAAAATCTTCCCACATGGAACACTCTCGGCCCAAACAGCTTCACTGGTTAAGTCCTAGCAATCATGTAAGGAAGGAGTATTTCCAACATTAAATCTCTTACGAAGAATAGAAGAGAAAAAACTTCTTCAGCTCACTGTATAAGGCTAACAAAGTTCTGATACCTAAATCCAACAGAAGGTAAGAAAGAAAAGGAAAATTACAGATCCATCTTAATCGTGAACAGATACAAACATCCTAAATAAAAACAAAATCCAAAATATATAAAAAAAAGATCAAGTTACAGTTACCCAGAGTTCAACACATAAAATTTACAACAAAAATATAAGCGAGAAAAAGGTAATAAAATTTACTCTTGAGAAAAAGTTAGCATACTAGAAATAGAGGACTTCCATAATAAAATTTATAGTAAATACCACACATATTAGAAATAAAAATTTATTAAATATTAACAATAGCACTATTGTGCTAAAAATATAAAGTTGTGACAGTAAACCTAACAATCTAGAGATGAAAAATCTTTATAGAGAAAATTATACAACTTTATAGAAAGATAACTGAACAAAGGGTTATGCTAAGTGGTCACTGAATAGGAGACTCACAATGTGAAGATGTCAATTTAAATTGAAATTGAATGACACATTCAATGCAATCCCTAACAGAATTGTAAGGTTAAAACAGTTTTTGGGGTGAACTTGACAAGCTGATTCCAAAATGTGTTTGGAAGTATCAAAGGTCAAGAATAGCCAATACTCTCCTAAAGATATCAAGACTTATAATAAAGCAACAATATTTAGGACAGTGTGGTACCGATGTAGAGACGAAGATCAATCAAATATAACAGGGCCCAGAAAAACTGACCAAGCATGTAGACCCTTGATACACTCATGGTAAGGCCGCACTGCTGAGCATGGGAAAAGGCAATCTTTCAACACAACTGCTGCTGGGAGAACCAGGCGTCCATATTTCCAAAAATTAGATGGACCTCCACCTCAAACTATATACAAAAGCTGCTTTCAGATGGATCTAAGAATTAAAGATGAAAAAAAAAAAAACTTCTAGATAATAAAGGAGGACTTCTCCTTTGACATGGAAACAAAACAATTATTTTGACTACTTGGGGGAAAAAAAAGCTTTTATTAAAAAGAACCATAGAAAAAAGCCACAGAGACGATATTTGCAACAGGAATGACTGACAGAAAGACTTAATATCCAGGTACATAAAGAACTCCTACAGATCAATGAGGACAAGAGACATTCCACCAGAAAAATGGGCAGGAGACTTGAATCAGCACATCACAGAAAGGAAATTTAAATGGCCAACAAATATAACAAGGCCACCAATCTCATTAGTAATTAAGGATATGTGAATTTAAAATATAATGAAATAATGTATCATTACACATACACTAGATTGACAAGATGTTTAAATCAAGCAAGAATATAGAGCTAATGGCAGGGGGAGGGGGGCTGCCCTACTGAGCAGGTGGATTTGCCCCAGGCTCCCGTCCCCCAACACCTGGCTTGTGGGCAGCCTTTGCTGCCCCCAGTGGCGGGACACACATTTCGTAGTTTGCTTACTGGAGGCTGGTGAGATGTGGTCAGCTGGTAGCGGTCAGGTGGCCCCCGCACCCTGCCCACCTCCCAGGAGCAGGCAGACTGGGACACGTGGTCCTGCAACCTGGGGCAGCAGAGGCCACCCCCCAGCCAGGCCACAAGGGAGACTGGAGCAAAGAGGCCAGCTCCTCCAAGGCAGGCACCCTCCCTCAGCTGCCCCCTCCTCCCTGACTGCACCATGCCCACCTCCTGGGAGCTTGCTGACCTGGGGACATGCCTACAGCGAACCTGAGGCAGCAGAGGCCACCCCCAGGCCAGGGCACAGGGGAGATGGGAGCAAATGACTGGTTCAAAAGGGGCAGCCCCTCTCCTCCCGCCGCTGCTGCCACTGCTGCTACCATCCTCCCAGCCCCCTGACTGCACTGAGCCCATGGTCCTGCCAAAGTGGATACAGAGGGAACATATTTCAACATAGTAAAAGCTATTTATAGCAAGCCTATGGCCAGCGTAATACTCTACAGTGAAAAGCTGAAAGCCTTTCTGCTCAAATCTCGAACAAGACAAGGATGCCCTCTCTCACCAGCTCTATTCAATACAGTATCAAAAGTCCTAGTATAGCAATTAGACAACAAAAAGAAAGAAAAGGGATCCAAGGTGTAAGAGAAGAGGTAAAAGTGTCATTAATCCAAGGTGGAAGAGAAGAGGTAAAAGTGTCATTATATGCGGATGACATGGTACTATACACAGAAAACCCTAAAGGTTCCCCACAAAAACTGTAAGAGCTAATGAAAGAATTCAGCAAGGTAGCAGGACACAGCATCAACATGCAGAAATGAGTGGCATTCCTTTGCACGAAAGTAATAATCCCTTTAAAAACTACATCCAAAAACATAAAATACTTAGGAATAAATCTGACCAAGGAAGTGAAAGACATATGCAGAGACCTACAAAACACTGACTAAGGAAATTAAAGAGGACTTACAAGAAATGGAAAGATATCCCATGTTCTTGCATTGGAAGAATTAATACTGTTCAAATGGCCACACTGCCCAAACCAATCTACAGATTTAATGTGATCCCTATCAAATTACCCAGGACATTATTCACAGAATTACAACAAATTATCTTCAAATTTATATGGAATCACAAAAGACCCAGAATTACCAAAGCATTACGGAAGAAAAAGAATGAAGATGGAAGAATAACCCTCCCAGACTTCAGACAATACGACAGAACTACAGCCAAAACAGCCTGGTATTGATACAAAAACAGACAAACCGATCAACGGAACAGAATAGAGAGCCCAGAAGTAAACCCACAAACTTTTGGTCAATTAATCTTTGACAAAGGAGGCAAGAAAATACAACGGAGTAAAGACAGTCTCTTCAGAAAATAGTGTAGGGAACACTGGACAGCTGCATGTAAATTAATGAAGTTAGAATATTCCTTCACACTATACACAAAAATAAATTCAAAATGGCTAAGACTTAAACATGTAGACAACACACTATAAACCTTAGAAGAAAACATAGGCAAAACATTACCTGACATACATCTCAGTAATGTTCTCCTAGGGCAGTCTACCCAAGCAACAGAAGTAAAAAGCAAAACTAAACACACGGGACCTAACTGAACTTACAAGCTTTTGCACAGCAAAGGAAACCATCAGCAAAACAAAATGACAACCTACAGAATGGGAGAACATATCTGTAAATAATTCCACTGACGAAGGCTTAATTTCCAGAATACATAAACACCTCATAAAACTTAATAACAAAAAACAACCCAGTCCAAAAATGGGCAGATCTAAACAAGCATTTCTCCAATGAAGACTACAAACGGCCAATAGGTACATGAAAAAATGCTCAATATCACTAATGAGAGAAATGCAAATCAAAACTACAATGAGGTATCAGCTCACAAAGTCAGAATGGCCATCACTCAAAAGTTCATGAACTAAATGCAGAGGGTGTGGAGAAAAGGGAACCCTCTTACACTGCTGGTCAGAATGTAGTTTGGTGTAACCATTACAGAAATTCCTCAAAATACTAAAAACAGACTTACCCTATGATCCAGCAATCCCACTTCTTGGTATAAATCTAAAGGGTACTACAATGTGAAAACAAATACCTGCACCCCAGTGTTCATAGCACCACTATATACAATAGCCAACACAATAAAGCAACAGATGACTGGATGAAGAAGTTGTGGTGTATTTATACAATGGAATACTACTCTGCCATAAAAAGGATAAAATAACGCCATTTGCAGCAACGAATGAACCTACAGATCATCATTCAAAGTGAAGTGAGCCAGAAAGAGAAAGAAAAATACCATATAATATCACTCATCTGCAATCTAAAAAAAAAAAAAAAGACACTAAGAACTTATCTACAAAACAGAAACAGGCTTGCAGACTTAGTAAACAATCTTATGGTTATCATGTGAAGGGGGTGGGAAGGGATAAATTTGGGATTTTGAGATTTACAAATGTTAGCCACTACGTATAAAAATTGATTTTAAAAAAAGTTTCTTCTGTATAGCAGAGAAACCTACGTTCAGTATCTGAAAATAACCTATAATGGAAAAGCTGTTACAGCCACCAACTGAGGAAGCAAGATAAGAAAGGAGAGTTAGTTATCCTGGGCTAGAGCCGGGTCCTCAGAAAGTCCTTGCCCAACGCTGACGCTGCCCCCTGACTCCTGACTGCACTGCGCCCTCCTCCCAGAAAGCTGGTATGAAGACATGCGCCCTGAGAACCTGTGCTCACAGAGGCCGTCCCCAGGACAGGCCCCGGGAAAGATGGGAGAAAGTCAGCTGCTGGGGGAGGACAGCACCCCTCCCTGCCGCCGCCCTGTAACCACACCGCCCCTGCCTCCCAGGAGCCCACTGTCCTGGAAACAAGTGTCCTGCAAACCTGGGGCAGCGGCGGGAGAGGGGAGCTGCCCATGGAGAGTGGGTTGATTTGCCCCCATCTCCCCAGAGGCAGGGCCGGGGGTGGGGGCGGCCTCTGCTGCCCCAGGTACGTCCTGAGGTCAGCCTGCTCCTGCGAGGAGGGCAGGCAGCGGCGGCAGAGGCGGGTTTAGGGGTCTGTCTATGCGAGTCCGTGGATTTGCTTCAAACTCCCCTGCGGCCTTGTCCTGGCCTCCACCTCTGCTGCCCAGGGTTCGCAGGACTCGGGTTACAGGTTGGCCTGCTCCTGGAAGGCGGGTGCTGTGCTGTCAGGGAGAGTGGGGGACGGAGGCAGAGGCTGCAGCACTGGGCTGCTTCGTGCGAGCGCGGGGATTTGCTCCCATTTACGTCTGTCGCTGCCGCCATGCCCGCACACTGACCGCACCGCACCTGCCTCTCAGGAAGAGGCCGCCCCCAGGACAGAACGCTGGGAAGACGGGAGCATATCAACAAGATACAAGAGGCAGACCTCCCTCCCTCCCTGCCGCCGATGCCACCGCCCCCGCACCCTGACAGCACCCCGTCGCCTCCCAGGAACAGGTTGACCACGAGAGGAGCACCCCGCGATCATGGGGAAGCACAGGCCGCCCCAGGCCGCGGGGCAATAGGGAACAAATCCAGAGGCTCGCATGGGGCAGCCCACACTCCACCGCGGCCCCGCGACGGCACCGCACCCGCCTCCCGGAAACAGGCCACGAATTGAGGGCCAGTCGGAGGTGCTCCGGGGCCGTCCTGCGCCCTCCCACCTCCCTGGGGTGCTCTACTTTCCCAAACACGAGTTCAACCCACGGCGAAGACGCGGGTTCAGAGATTACTAACGGGGGGAGGGGGCACCATGAACCAACGCGGCGGCCCGCACACACCTCAGGGTCCTAACGGGCCGCGCGGACCAGGCCTCACCCACGCACCCCTCCCTGGGCGCCTCCCCAGTTGCGCATCCCAGGCCTCACCCGCAGGCTCCCGGACCTGCGCGCCCCCACCAGCGCCCCTTCACCTGCCCGGCGGTGGCAGCGGAGGCGACGGCAAGCGGCGGCCCAGTCCCCGGGCCGCCTTCCTCCTCGGGAGCTGGTCCAGGAGCGCTCGGCTCCCACCTGGCTTCCACAAGCTGTGACTGGGCTCCCGCATCCTCGCGTGCGCGCTCCTCCTCCTCCAGCAGGCAGATCGCACCCTCTGGCTGGGGCTCCTGATGTATAGGACCTGGCGAGTCGGGCCAGGTGGGGTGGGTCTCCATCACCAAAGCCCCCACTCTGGCATCGACCAGGTCCTGGAACTCAGACAGAACCACCACTCGCCCCGGGTCAGCCCACACCCCCCAGCTCCACTCGCCCTGCCCTCCCACCCCGTTACTGTCCCCCCCGCCACCAGCCAGGCCCAGCCTCCCACCATCAGCCAGGCCCAGCCTCCCACCATACCCCTAAGACAGAGCACTCCTTCTCACACTGAGGTCCCGGTCCCCACTCCCCAGCCCGCTAGATACTAAGGTATGGCCCCCACACCCCAAGCTCACCCCTCATGCCTCACCAGGACCCCCAACATCCCAAAATGGCCACTGTCTCCCCGTCAGCTTGGTCAATTCCACTCCGACCAGACCCCACTCCACAGACTGTCCCCCGTCACGGCGGGATCCCCCCCCTCCAAGTGCACCCGTACCTGGAGCTGACCCCCCTCACCCCCGGGTAGGGCAGGGAAGTCCGTGCTCCAGTCACTATAGGACTGCCCCCAGCGAGGGATCCGGTACAGCTAGTGTCAGACACTACAGGGCTCCGCTGGCCTGGCTGAAGGCAGTTCCAATTCCCGAGCACCATGATCCTGGCCCTCTGTGGCTTGTCTAAGATGGCGGGTCAGGGTGGTCCCTGGTTGCCCATCACTGGCCTGTGGGCCTTGGATGGTTGATGGCCCAGATGGTGATCAGAACCCCTAGGGTGGAAGCACTGGGCACACGGATATGCAGCGGTGGCAGGGGGTGGGGGGTGCAACTGAGCCCGGGGGATAAACAGCAGGCGGTGGGGGCTGTATGCATGAGGCTGTGTGCCTGGCCTGGGCTCAGCCCAGGTGGCTTCAGGGACCGTGTTCATTCACCCTGGGACAGAGAGGGAAGAGGGACGGGAGATTTAAAAGTGCCCATGTTAGGAGCCCACAGCTGGAGAGCCAAGCAGGCAGCTGTGCTGGCCTGGCCACCTTGGAACCTGCCACGACACTGGTCCCTTGCATCCCGAGAGACTGCTGACTGGCCAATGAGACTTCCCCTGCCCTCCTCACCCTCATATAGTTTACAGGCAATTGAAGGGACTTTGACAGGTCATTTTAATCACCTGTAATTGTTACTTTGTGGGAGATCAGGTCCAAGTTACAGTGAACCTGGCAGGGCTCCTGCCCCAACCCCAGCCTTGGGCAGAGGAGGACCCACCCACACACATCCTCTTACCTCTCACCAAAAGGCACTGTAGTAGAAAAGAACACACCAGACTTCATATTAGATCTGTTCCTTTTCCTTTAACCCTGTGCCCTGTTTTCTAGGCTTAGTCTTGCCAGCTCTGCACCTTTTGTAAAACAATGTTGCCTTTAGCCTGAAATAGACAGCAGAGCCTATTCTTGGAGCTCTGACCTTTAAGGGTGTTAGCACTTCTGCACTCCTATAAAGATAACAAGTTGTAGAAGAGGAAACAACCTTTGTTTTGTTGGGGGTTTTACAGGGGCACCGTGACCTGTCCCACGTGGACAGCGGCAAAAAATTTCCAGATAACCTGTTCTGAAGTCAGTGTGTGGTGGGTTCTTGGGTGTTTACTGTTAGGCTGCATAACTCACATGTTACACGTGTATCCAATATTACATAAATTATAAAGAATGCCACCCAGTTTGACTGCCACCCCCATACTGCCAGAGACAGGAAGGCAGAAGAGCCCTAAAAGCAACCTAAAGCCCCTCCCCTGCCTAAACTACTTTGCCCTCCCCTCCTTCCTGCCCCCAGCCCCGAACAGCAGGCCTCAGCCCAGCACAAGAGCAGGGGAAGCAGCACTGGGGTAAGTCTGAGGTCAGCGGGAGACATCTCATGACCACCCCCACCTCACTGTGCCACCTTAGAGAGGTCCATCCTTATTACATGACTCCACCTGGGCCTCAGGTGCCCAGACCAGTGCTGGACACTGGCCCAAGCTGGATCATATTCTCTGCCCCAGGAGTCAGAGTGCTCTGGGCAGCTAGGGTCAGCGCTCTTCTGCCAAGTGCATGGGGATGTGGTAAAAGTGAACAGAGAGAAAAAAAAAAAAAAAAAAAGCTGTGCAGAGATGCAGGATGCAAGATTTTGTAAATGTAAACAGGGAGAGGAGTCGCTGCCTTGGTCATTTTTAGTTCCTGGTTACATCCATACCTGAAACTGTAACTGCTCTTCCTGTCCCTGCAACATCATGAGAAACATCCCTGGATCTTAATCACAAACCCCTCAGTTTCTACAGCCCATTTTCTACAAGTCGTGCCTGAAACACTTTAGCACCCTTCCCTACCTTTCACTCAGCTAGCTCCAAGTCATTCTCCAGGTCCCAGCTTAAACAGCACTTCTTCCAGGAAACCCTCCCGGACTACTGCGCAAAAACTTTGCTCCACTTTTTATGGGTATAAAAGGGAGCACTCTGCACCTCACCAGATTTCGTAAATGTGATTGCTTTCCCGTTAGACTGTAAACACCAAAGTGTAAAAACCACTTCAATCCTATTGCTTAGCACGTAAGTCACGTACACAGTAACGTTACTAAATGGATCAAAATCAAGAAACTGGTGGAGGACATAGAAGGAGTGAGAATGATGAACACCCTTCTGATAAAAATGAAGCTGCTTTGACCCTACCTTCCTCACCCCTTCCAAGTTGCTGGTTCCTCCCTCCTCCATCGCCACAACAGGCCCAAGCTGGTCATGACAAACATCATTTTATACTTTGGTGCCAACACATTCAGGAACCCAGGCTGCAGGAAGCACGTTTCCAGGTAACTCGCTGTAGCACAGGAAAGTCTACAGTAGTTCGGGGGCAAAAAATTACACGTTTTAAGTCTAGACAAATCTCAGTTCTGCTGTACATTTACTGACTCTCAACTCTAGACAAGTTACCTAAGGCCCAGTTTCCTTATCTGTAAGTAAAAAAATAATACCTCAAAGATGAGGATGAAAATGACTGAAACCACAGCACCTAAGGCAAGCTTGCAACTAACGCTGGTCAGCTGGTCACAGTGAGGTCCACGCAGATCTCACCCCTAGACCCCACCCCCAGCTCCCACCAGCCACGGCCGGCTTCAGAGCCCAGAGCCTGCCCTAAGACTGTGTACCTGAGAGAGAACTTGGAGAACATCTATGCTGTTGGCTTTCCAATGTATGGGAGCCCTAAGAAGTGAAAGAGAAAAGAGAAGCAAAAAGGAAGAAAGAGCATCTCAGGGTCAGGCAGGGGGGCGGGCAGAGCAGGCTGGACTTGGGGTCGGGTACCTCGAGACGTCTGTTGGGGAATTTGGTTGTTTTCTACTTAGGTACATTACCGCAAACAAGGTGAGGAACAAACTATACAGAGTTCCCGGAAAACTCAACTTCGATGTTTTTCAAAACAACCTTTGTATTAATGCCTGAGAACTGAGAACATACAAATTAAATTGAGCAGAATGGCTTATCAGTTATAGCCAACCACCAGAAGCACATTATTAGCGATGTTACTAATATCAAAATGACTTCTGTTTGCATTTTACTTGCACTCAAAACTGTTCAGAAACTCTGGATGTTCCGTTGCTCATGTGAGATGGTCTCCTCACATCTTTGAGCTCCAAAAACCATACAAGAGACTTCTTTATTAAAGTTACATTAACAGTTAAACCAGCACAACTAGGAATCTGGTCTGGAACGTCTGTAGATGATTTATAGTACTGCTGGTCCTCTCTTTCAAACAGGTGGTACCAACACCCAGCAAAATTCCAGGGAGGAATGGAGGGTATTAAGGACAAGGTCATGGAGGAGATGAATCTCGGAGGGAGGCAGGACCTGCCCAGGGCCCAGCCATTCTTGGAGACGGGCTGGAGGGAAACACCACTGGCATTTGAACAGGACGCTCCTCCGGTGCAGGGGCTGACTGCCGTGTGCGCGCTGCGTGCGGGTCATTGGGCACGTCCACCTCCACAACATACACTCCGAAGGCCATTAACACCTCTAATCAATGTAACAACAAAAAGCAAACCAAAATCCACATACATGTCAAAATGCCCCTGGAGACGGGGGGAAAAATCACACCCACTGAGTACCCCTACGTAACCAGAAAGAAGAGAGAACAAGCACAGAGGGTAGGAAGTCAAAGAGAGACAATGAGGGAAACAAAATTTGATGAGGAGCCAGCAGACAAAGGGCATCCTTCACCTACCAACTCAAGTCCCAGGTCCTTAGAAAACAAAGACCTTCAGAACTTGATCCTGCCCATCCCAGCTGCCTCCGCTCCAGCCCTCTCCCCAAGGCGCCCACCCACACCCCCACTTCCCAGACAACTCCTGGTTTCCCTGACCGGATGTGCCGCGCTTAGACCTCTGTGCCCTGGCATGTGCATTCTGCTCCACCTGGAGAGTACGTCTCAAGGCAAACTCCCAGTCATACTTCCACACCCAGTGCCAAGGTTTGTGAAGCCAGACACAGGCGGCCCCATGCCACCCCACCCTTCCGTGCTCCCGCCCAACTGCACCCCGCTGTCTGCAGCAGGAACTACTGAAGGGCAGGCGCCCCCTTGAGTCCTCGCAGGGAATTGGAGCTCAATGAATTCTAAGTAAATGACCTGGCATGAAAGGTTTCTGTAAAAGGCTAACAAAGCAAATCACACAGAAAGCAGACAATAGGTATATTCTACTATTGAAAGCATGTATTTTCTCAACTGATTTTTGGTTGAGCATCACTTAGGAACCAGGCAGAGATGCTCTACCACTTCTTAGCTGCGTATCTGTGGGCAAATTAAGTAACTTCGCTGTGTCTCAAATTTCCACTTACTGAAAGGAAACACCCCTGCAGTGTGGGTAAGAGGACTAATTGATACCTGCTTTTAAAAAAAAGTGACGGAAAGCGCTGACTAAAACAGTCATTCTGACTGGCCTGCCGTCATCACAGACATCTTAACAGGATCAGATACAGTACCATCAGGAATGTGAGCACAACGGAATTTTGGTTAAAACTATGTTTTTAGGAGAGCTGAACGTCAACAAACCCAACAGCTTGCCCTCTCGCTGCGCTGTGCTCTCTACAGTCCTCAGTACCAATCCCCAGTGACCACTATGACCCCCGGCTCCGCTGACAATGTGGACTCCCAGGTCTCTGGTCTCCGACCACACCTACTCCTCCTCTAGCTTGCCTGCTATGGACACCTAAAGTCAAGCATTCCTTCAGCTCAGCTCACACATTGTTTTCTCATCTTGTCCCCTCTCAAGGCTTCAGTTAGGATCACTATGGAGATGACCTCACAACCTCTCAATCACATTCAGAACATGTTTCAAGCTGAATTTATCCAACATAGATACTTAATTAGATGATGAAACATACAGCTTCACTTCTCTCTTTCATACAATTTTTTCCTTTTTTCCCAAGTCTTACACATCTCACCAGTCCTCAGCTTTCTCTTCCTTTTCCCACCTCTTAAAACTACTTGCTTGCCAAGGTTCCGTCTTTGGTCTTTCTGTTCTGTCTCACTGGTTCTTAACCTCTCTGGAATAATGAACCCTTTGAAAATCTAATGAATGCTATGGATTACTTACTAAAAAGATAAACACACAGGATATATGCATGCAATTTCACCTAACCAATGATCTCAAATAAAAATCTATGTTCATCCACACCAGACTACCACTTACACAAAT
This sequence comes from Camelus bactrianus, assembly GCF_048773025.1. Lineage (NCBI taxonomy): Eukaryota > Metazoa > Chordata > Mammalia > Artiodactyla > Camelidae > Camelus > Camelus bactrianus. Next base: position 85,634,355 of record NC_133545.1, read on the forward strand.
TTTCATCTAGATGCTATATCCCTTTTATTTCCAAGATACAGCCTAAAGGGCCTCATAAACCAGCATCATGAACTTATTAACAAGTCCAAACCAGAACTCAGTATTTCTTCTTCAGAAACTTCCTCTGCCTACACTATTCCTCCTCTAATAATGGCACCACCATGCCTCGAAGCTAGAAGCCTTGGAATTAACAACCTTCCCCATACCACGTCACCAGGTCCTGGCTCAGAATCTCTCCCAATCCAAATTCCTCTTCAGCCTCTTACCCTGTAAGACCTCATTATTCTTTGCTTCATCCCATACCTGCCATGATCAAAAGTCCACCACTCCTCTGACAAGAGCCCGTTACTGACTCTAACAGCTCCATCTTCCACACCACTACATCACTTCACCTCTAGAAGGTCACGTAGCCTGATTCCCCATCTCAGTTTTCTCCTGCTGTCACTGACAGCATTTGTGATCTAGATTCTCCCAGAATTTCAAAACTATTCATGTGCCTGCCTCTTCTCAAAAGCGTTCATTCGTCAAAGGGCCCAAGGACGGGATGGGCAATACCCAGCCTCTCACCATGAGACCTGGTGACTTGCACACTTACCAACACGTGAACAGGAATCTGACCTACGGCAGAGACGAGATGCTGTGGGCAGTAACATCTCTCCATTACCTTCTAGGACCTTATTTCCTTTAGGCCTGACCTAATTTAATTTCTCCTATGGCTCCTAAGCCTCTGCGTTAAAGTGAATTTTCACAACTGTATACTGTGAGGCCCTCTGTTCCTTAAGAGAATGAAAACATTCAAGTCTTTTATTTTTTTAATCAACTTTAACTATACTGTGTACCGAGCCAGCATACTTAGCAAAACATTCCCTCTATACATTTCTAAACTTATGACTACTTCTGAAATAATGACGTTACTGATATAAATTTGCTTGGAAGAGTAAAATACGCTAAAATTCCAAATTTACTGATAACACTAATTAAGGAAAATAGGAAGTAATGAAAAGGGCTCCGGCCTCAGAAACCGGATCTCAGTCTATAGTCTCAAGTCTGACTCTTTAGTTGTGAGACCTTAGGAACTGGCTTCACCTGGAAACACTTTCTCTTCTGAAAGGAAGAGAGCACTGCCCTTCCCTCCCTGCAAGGTGGCTGTTCAGGTAACATGAGGTAACAGTACCTAGCACAGTACCTGACACGAAGTGTTCAGAAATAGTTTGCTTCCTTCATTTAACACAAAGGACACACTCACATGGAGAAGTTTAGGTGTAAAGGAGCCTACACTTCCACAACTCTGCCAGCACTAAATACGACGTGTAGCTCGTTCTAATAAAACAACAACACCGTCACCCCCATTCCACGAGCGCTTCTAAGGGATCTGGAGCCAGACAAGGGAGCCCGCACGTGGTTCTGCAAGAACTCCATCAGGGCTGCATACACACTGACCACTAAAGCAGTAACAGGGAAAGTCCACAGTCATTGTGCGAAAATGCATGACTGCCTTTATGCTAGTACTGGAGCTCACGCGGGGTAAAAGGGGGGAAAGTCAAATTAGGGCCAACTCCAAACGACTCCTGAAGAAATCAACACAGCGATGCTGACTTACCTTTCCTGAAACGCCAACAGTACCACCCCAAAATCCATTTAAAAACTTCAAGATTGAAACATTCCACACCAACACTGGTGCCGCTTCGTGCGGTTTAGAAAGCCTGTGCAGGAGAGCACCCCTGGCAGCAGGGAAGGTGCTGAACCAAAGCCGTTTGCGGTAAACGCACACGAGGGGGGCAAACATGATGATTTAGGGGATGGGCACACATGCCGCTGTGAAACCCTTTCCAGACCAGAGCCGCCGCCATGAGCATCTTAAGGAATTCGCGGCTTCACAATTCGACGTCAAGGGAATGTCGCGCGGCCAGCACAAGGAGGTGAGGAGAGCCCGTTCCCGTCCTAGGGGTCCCTGAGTGCCGGGTTCCCGGCCTCCACCCTCCCCGCACGGGCCCGTCCCCCACTCCCCGCGCCCCGCGAGGGCCGCCCAGGACAGGGCCCTCCCGCGAAGCGCCGCGAGCAACGCCCCAGTCCGAGCGGCCCGGCCCCGCCCCGCCCGACACCCCCACCGCGCGGACGGCGGCGCAGCCCCTCCGGGGTCGGGGCCGGGCTCGGGGTTGGGGTTGGGGTCGCGCGGCCGGGGCCGACGCCGCAGCTGCGCCCGCCGAGGCCGGGCGGGGGCCCGAGCGGGCGTGCGCGGCCGGCACCCGGGGCGCGGACACTCACCACACGACGCCGTGGGAGCCCTCGCCGAGGTAGCAGGTTGCTGGAGCGCGGCCCCCCGTCGCACACCTGCCCGCGGACCGCCTCGGGGCGCGCGCCCGCCGCCGCCGCGCCGGGCACTGAGCTCCGCGGCCGCCGCTCGGCCAGCGCCGCGCTTCCCGGAGACACCGCGCCGCCGCCGCTGTGGAACGGAGCAGAACCAGCAGCGCTCGAGAGACCTGACGAGCCGCCGTCAGCTCGACCAACTGCCGCCTGCCTGCCTGCCTGACGAACTGCCCGTTGGGCGGGCGGAGGGAGGGGCGCCGCTGAGGAGGGCGCTGGGGCGGGGCCGGAGCTGCAGACTGCGCGCGGATTGGCTCCCGTGGCCCCGGGGGCGGGGCTGCGTGCTAAGGGAGGAGACACGTGTGTGTAAACTAGTGTCCCCTGAGATTTGAGAAAGAAAGAGTGGCTCCATTACAGAATATTGAATATAGTTCCCTGTGCTACAGAGAAACCTCTTTCTTCCCACCCTTTTTTCTTCCTTCGTTCTCAACATCATCTCCTGCCTGCCCTTTCCTTCTTTCCTGATGTCATAGCCCAGTGCAAGTGGAGGAGAAGGAGGCAAGCAGTTCACAACTCTCAGTAGCATGATCAGAGGAGGACGCTCCGAGGTGGAGACATTTAAGCCCAGATCTGAAGGGTCAGAAGGAACCAGCCAAGTGTGGGGTGTAAGGGACAGAGAATTGCAGGTGTACAGAATGGAAAGACAACCGTGGATGCACTCCAAGAGATAGCAAATGGGGGAGGGGGAAATGGCAGATGAGGTTATAGAGGGGCCAAAGCCGGGAAAGGCCATGGAAAACCTCACCTGAACTGTCTGGGGAGGCGGGTGTGTTCCATGGCTTAATGAGAAAAAAAAAAAAAAAAGAAGAAGAAGAAGAAGAAGAAGAAGAAGAAGGAAGGAAGAGAGAGAAGAAGAAGAGAAGGAAGGAAGAGAGAGAGAGAGAAAGCGAGCAAGCAAACAAAGCAAGCAAGCAGAACCAAGATGAGTTCTGAGGCTGAGAAGGTGAGTGAATGAGAAATGGAGAAGCTGGATGAGCCTGAAAGAACGTGTCTGGACTGCCTCTCTCAGCTGAGGCTCTACACCTAGATTTTGGATCCTGTCAGCCTCCTCTTCCCACATACTTATTAGTTCATGTAAGTGGAGCTATTTCTGCAGCACCAAGGCCTAGTTCACTTCAAACAGCGCCAGACAGTTTTCAGTGTCTCTACAACTTTGTTAGGGCTGCCAGAAAAAGCACTGCAAACTGGGTGGCTTAAAGAACAGAAGTGTGAGATGTGCAAATAGCAACTACTGTATATAAAATAGATTAAAACTTTCCCGTGAGTTTTATGATTGTTCTTTTGAAAATGATGTGTTTTCTCCTCCTCTGGGTACTATTAAAAATTTCTCCTTGATTTTGATTTTAGCATCTCGTCTATGATGCATTTATGTTTTTTTCTTTTATTTTTTGTCCTTGAGATTTATAGAGATTCTGAATGTTTTGCTTGACCACTTCTCTGAGATAAGAAAACTCTCAGATATTGTTTCTTCAAATACTAGCTCTATCTCTATCCCACTTTTCTCTCACTCTTCCTCCCTCTCCTGCTTCTCCTCCACCTCTCCCCTTCTCCTTCTTATCTATCTCTCACTCTCTCTTTGCCTGTTACTTCAATAGTTTACATATACGTTAGTGACTTCATTGCATGCTTATGTGTTACTTATGTTCCTTTTATGTTCTTATCTATTTTCTATTTTTCTTTGTTTCAATAATTATTTTATATTGGTTTATCTTTCAGATCACTAATTGTCTTTTATGCATTGTCTGTAGTTTTACTTATTGTATTTTTACAAATTTCTAATTGAACAATTTTGTACACGAAGCATTGTAATCATATTTCACTTGAAGTCAGTGACTGATAACTCCAACATATAAGACATATTTGGATCTGTTTCTGTTGTCTTTTTTTTCATAATTTCCTAATATTTTGGCCTGGCTCCAGGCATGCCTGATAATTTCTTATTTAATGTTGGATACTGCTTATAAAAATACATGCAGAGGAACTGGAAAACATCATACTGCTCCACAGAGGATTTAATTTTCTTTTGTCAGGAAGATAACGGCAGACAGATCTTCTGATCCAGTCAAGACTGGTCCATTTTTATACTTTTCCTACTCCAGGGATATAGCCTCCTGGTTGCAAGGGTAAGATTGTGTCTTCTTATTTTTCTGGGCCATAGCTGTAAGTGGCCATTAGTCTTAACAGTTTTAGTCTTCTCTTGCTCTGGCTCACAGAATGAGGTTGGTTCTAACTTCTTTTCTTCAGGATAGTCCTCCAAGTCACCTTTCCCACATGTGGAGAGTGATGTCTGCTCACAACCCTGGAACGCTGCTGGCCAGTGTCCTTAGCCTCGCTCATGATTTCTCCTCTGTTTCTGGGACATGAATAAGGGTATCTTCTTTTCTTGGCAATATCTTCCTGATTTTTCCTCTGTGTATTTTATATGTCATTACTCTGTATTTTTAGTAAATACGTGGTCAATGATGTTTTGTACATTTATTTTCCTACTCCACCCCCTTTCTGATCTTCTACACTTTGGGGATGAATTCAGATATAATTTACATTAAGTTTATGTATGATTATTCATGATTTATATTATACCATTAAATAATACCTTTTAATAATATATTTATATAAGCAAAATACTAGCAAACAAAATTCAATGGCATATTAAAAAGATAGTGTACCATAATCAAGTAAAATCTGTCCCTGGGTTTCAAGGATAGTTCAACATATGCAAATCAATCAATGTGATGTGCCATATTAAAAAAATGAAGGCTAAAATCTATACAATCATCTCAATAGATGCAGAAAAAGTGTTTAACAAAATGTAAAACCCTTTGATGGTAACTCTCAACAAATTAGGTATAGAAGAAAAGTACCTCAACAAAATAAAAGTTGTACATGACAAGTTCACAGCTAAGATTATGCTCAATGTTGAAAAACTGAAAGGTTTGCCTCCAAGAGCTGGAAGAAGGCAAGGATGTCCATTTTTATTATCCAACATAGTACTGGAAGTCACAGCCAGAACAATTAGGCAAGAAAAAAATAAAAGGCCTCTAAGTTAGAAAATAAGTAAAATTATCTCTGTTTGCAAATGACAAGACCTTATATGTAGAAGACTCTAATGACTACACACACACACACACACTCACACACACACGCCAACACACAAAAACCTATTGGGACTAATAAACAAATTCAGTAAAATTCCATGATACAAAATCCATATTTATAAATCAGTTGAGTTTCTATACACCAAACTATGCAAAAATGAAATTACAAAAACAACCTAATTTATTACAGCATCAAAAAGAATAAAATATTTAGAAAAAACTTAACCAAGAAGGCAAAATACTTTTACACTGAAAACTGTAAATCACTGATGACAAAAATTAAACAGACATAAATAAATGGAAAGACATTCATGTTTATAGATTGGTACAATACTGTTGAAATGTGTGTACTATCTAAAGTGATCTATAGAGTCAATGATATCTCTTTTAAACTTCCAGTGGCCTTTTTCAGATATGGAAAAACAATTCTAAAATCCAAATGGAACCACAAATATCCCAAATACGCTCTTGAAAGAGAACAAAGCCTAAGGTATCACACTTCCTAATCTTAACCTATATCATAAAGCTATATTAATCAAAACAGTATGGAATTGGCATAAAAACCAATATGTAGACCAGTAGAACAGAATAGAGAGCTCAAAATAAATCTACACATATAAGGCCAACTAACCTTTGACAGGAGCACCAAAAATACACAAATGGGGAAACAATAGTCTCTTTAATAGTTTGGGGAAAACCAGATACCCACATACAAAAGAATGAAAGTAGACTCTTATCTTACACTATATACAAAAATTTAACTCAAAATAGATTAAAAACTTAAATGTAAGACCAGAAACCATAGAACTCATAGAAGAAAACATAGGATAAAATTCCTTGACCAAAAAAAAAACAACAAACAAAAAAACTTGTCATGCGTTCCCTACTATGACACCGAAAGCACAGGCAAAAAAGCAAAAATAGATAAATTTGATTCCGTCGAACTAAAAGGCCTTTGCACAGCAAAGCAAATGATCATCAAAGTGAAAGGCCAACAACCTCTGGAATGGAAAGAAGCATATTTGCAAACCATATACCTGATAGTGTGTTAATAACCAAAATACATATAAAACTCCTAAAACTCAATAGCAAAGCACCAATCTGATTTCAAAAAATGAGAAAAGGAACTGAATAGACATTTCTCCAAAAAAGACAAACAACTGGCCAATGGGTATATGAAAAGGTGCTCAACATCCTTCGTCAATAAGGAAATGCAAATCAAATCACATCACAATGTGGAAAAAACCCAATGTGCTATCACCTCATATTTATAAGGATGGCTATTATAAGCAAACAAGCAAACAAACAAACAAAATGAAGAAACAGAACAAGATACCACCATTTGTAAGGATGTGGAGGAAATGGAACCCTTGAACACTGTTGGTGGGAATGTAAACTGCTTATACCTATTACGGAAAACAATACGGAGATTCCTCAAAAAATTAAAAGAACTATTGTATAATCTGGCAATCCCACTTCTGGGTATATGGGCAAAGGAACTCAAATCTGAATCCCTAACAGATATCTGCACTCTCAGGTTCACTGCAGCATTACTCACATTAGCCAAGTATGGAACCAACCTAAATGTCCATTGATAAGCAAATGGATAAAGAAAACGTGGCATACATATATCTAAATAACGGAATACTATTCAGAAGAAAACACAGCCATTTGCCAACAATATGGATGAACCCAGAGGACATTATCCTACGCGAAACAGGTCAGACACAGCAGAACAATAGATTGCATATTTACTGAACAAGGTAAGGCTTGCTGACGGAGGGAGAATTTGAGTCACTTGAATGAGATATGACGGATATGGCTGGTTTTTAAACATGAGGGAGAAAAGGAACTGAAATGAGAATTGACAAGTCTAAATCCTTTTTCAAATTATATGAAGCCTTTTTAAATCTAGTTTCTGCTACTTTTTCAGACTCACCTCTAACCATACACTTCTTTATACAATTTTGCAAGTTTTCAAGATGCGTAATGAAGGCTAATAGAATAATTTAAATTAAACCCAATTATAAAAAACTGCTCGTAGTTCCCAGAACACATCATACTCACTTAACTTTCTATACACTTTCCACCTAAGGCCTTCTGTCAGCCTCTAAGTATACTGTCTTGTGTCAGCAAAAATGCAGCCTCCTTGAAGCTGTTCTTAACTCATTCAGTCAGATGTGGGAGCTTTCTCTTTTATTTCCATCCCATGCCACATTTATCACTATTGAGACAATAATGCTACATAACTGAGAAAGCTGACATGATTTTGGAGAAATTTCTGTGAGGATTATGAGGAAAGAATAGATTTTGGAAATCTGCAAATATAAGCATTTGGTTTCTGATGAAGAACGAATGTTTAAACTCTAAGCAAATTTGAAGTACCCTGTTGAGAGGACAGGTTAAATATATAAAGTCATAATACCATGTGAGGTAGGTGACAAGATTGACTGAGAAGCACATGTTCTTGTTGGGATTCCAGTTTTTACTTGGATCTGAATCATGTTATCCATTTCGCTTTCTAGTTCTTCTGGCTAATGGGAAATAAATAAAAGTGTGCATAATTCTAAATGTACAATAGAAACAGGTCTATTTAAAACCCTTAATAGGAACTGTATTTACTAGAGAGATGGTCATTACAAAAGTTAGCACTTAGATAAAACTTTAAGTTTCTTTGCTTCAGTTGTTGTAAACATTTTGAAATTGTTAGATAAATACTATCATTACCTTACATCGAAACTGTGTCCTCATAAATATTCAGATACTCATTAACCAATTAATATCTATTGCATTTCCTATCTGTAATATAATTCAATTCCTCTCTATATTATGATTCCTTTCTAAACTATAATTTCTATCAATATTATCAAAATCCCAGAGTAACAATTTAAACTCAGATTAGGGGGATTTGATTTATAAGAAAATGTATTTTGTCTTAAGAAGAATATGCAAGTTAACAGCATCATTGCTTCATTTAGACCTCCTGAAGTTTGCTGCATGTTACTTTTTTTATTCTTTACTTAAATTTTTATATTTTATTACTTTGTGTTTTACTCTTCTGTCATCAATATAAAGTAATAAATCTGTAGAGAAAATTGTCAAAATAAATAAAAGTAGAGAAAGGTTTTTAAATTGTTTGCAATAACATTAGTCAATACTTTTATGTATGTAATGCATCCAATTATTCCTAGCTCTTTTTTCTATGTATCCACTGGACCAGTTTTAGACACTCTCAAATTAGCTTTGTACTGAGAGTCCAGGAAAACTTCAAACACAATGTTCATTGGAGAAAGATGTAAGCACAACTGTCAAAACCATAGAAAGTTACCCTCTCCCTTTTCTTACAACTTTCTGAGTTATGAAGGTAAAAGAAAATGCAATTAGAATTATCCACTAAGAGCTTTATTTGCCACCTGCCATTCTCCGAATGCCTGCTGATAAAAGTGAGTTTTTAACTTGCAGATTTTCCTTGATAGACTGGAATTAGGAAAGTTTCCCTGTAAAGTGAGTGCTCCAGCTGCCACATGGGGATAAATATAGAATCAATCAAATCAAAGTTTGGCAATATGGAAGCAAAAAATGCATTTGATCTGTCCCAAAGATTTGTTATCTGCATAGAAATAAAATCATTAACTCATTTGTTTTTTAAATTTTCCAAAGCTTAATTATAGCTTATTTGTTATTTGACGTGATTGTCTCTCACCTCTGGCTAGGAGAGCAGGTTTAACTGAGTTGTTCTTGTATTTCTCACTACTTGTGGGTGAAATAACTTTCCAGGCCACAAACCCAAGTTGGTAAGGGACAGTGATGTGCCACACTGTTCCCAGGCCTATATAGCCACACAATGTATGCGAGTCACATGACTTTAGCAGCCTTGGACAGGGTCATGAAAACTCATGCCAGAGTGAGCAAAACTGTCTCACTCTTTTAGCAATTACAGTGTGTAAACTACAGTTGTTTTGTTTTAAAAAATTTAAACAGTAACCCTGTTAGTTTTACTTCTGTGGCAAAATTACCTCTACAGGGAAGCTGACCCCATTCCACCATCCTTAAAAACAAACGATTGGCATATGGACAGAGATTCCACCTGCATAATAAAGCTCCATGCTCTGAAGCTTTTTAAAATTAAGAAATCACCACTAAAAGGCAAGCTGCGTGAAGGTATATATGTGTCAATTATCTGTCATTACTCTTGACATTTCTGGACATCATGACTAATTTCAAGGCTTCCATGGGGAAGATGCTCTGGGTTGATCAGAGCCAAGAAAATTAAGTTCAGATGTTAAATTGGATACAGATTAGGTTAGTTTCCAACAGGACCAGACCTAGTGACTCAGGGTTATTTGGGTACTTGGCTATATTCCCTGCTATTTCTCAGAAGAAGCTGCTGCTTCCTCACCAAACGGATCACTATTTCAGGAAGTAATCTTCCCCATACCTGCACTCTGTGTGTGTGTGTGTGTGTGTGTGTGTGTGTGTGTGTGTGTGTGTGTCTGTGTGTGTGTGTGTCTGTGTCTGTGTGTATTTACACCATCCTCACCATTCCCTACCCCTAGATAAAAACAATGAAAAACAAGAAAATCTTTACATTTATTCTTGGCATTGTTTCAACCTTCTCAACCTTACTTCAACCAGCAAAGAAAAATGTCAGAATGAACACATGATGTTACTTTTCAATTATTTTTTAAACTAGGCACCAAAGTGCCCAGAGAGAGGAAGTACTGTCGTTATCACAGCTGTCACTGTGAGAGAGGAAGGGGGCAGGGCACAGCCATTCAAGAAATGCTACAGCAAGTAACATCAAAATGGTGAAAGATTCAACCCCCAGTAGGCCTTGAGGCTCAAGATGATGGGAGATTTAACTTCTAGCAGAACTTGAGCTTCATTATATGCTTATTGTAATATGTTAGTTAGCATGGTGAATAACTTGCCTGCAGGTGCCATGGCAGTCCCAATGCTAGCCGCAAAAGGTCAAAGAGTGGGAAATGGCCAACTTCTTGGGAATCCCAGCTCCTTCCCCAGGCTAGTCAGACTGGTCCTTCCACTTATTAGCATATGAAGCTCCCAAAGCCCTTAAGAAAGGGCAACACTGCCCCCTCACTGCCTCTCTCTCTGCCTGCACACTATGGATCTGAGCACCCAACCCCCACACCCTGTGGCCATTCTCTTGCCTTTCCATGTATCTCTCTAAATAAATCTACCTTTACTTAACTGTGGCTTGCTCGTGAATTCTTTCCTGTGCGAAGCCAAGGACCCACGCTTGGCGGGGCCCGTCCCAGAGGCTCAACTGAAGCCTGGGACATGGCCCTCCTCACGCCCCACATCTGTTTTCCTGCATCAACTGCAGGTTTCCTTCTGGAACACTGAGATTGTTTGCTTCCTGTCCTTAAGATACGGGAGTAAGCACTCCATGTTCTCAAAGAAAGTAGAGACAGGGAAGCAAAGAAACAGCACTAGAGAAGGGGAGAGGAGAAAGTAAATGGAAAAGAAGGAAGAAAATTATAGGCGTGTCCTCGTATCATCAGTAATTTAATTAGGAGTCAACTCTGCTAAGAACATAATGTGTGCTTTCACCAGAAAAGGAAACAAGGATGAAATGGCATGGGACCCCCAAAAGCACTAATTTCTTCTAGCCTCTGTCCTGAGATTTGAAACTTGCTTCATAAAGTTCAAGACCTAAAATTTTGTATAGTTGATCAATAATTCACTTCACTTCACAAAACCACTCTCAGTAATGACCCAGGGATTCAGTCTTCTCTTCATGCAGAGACTTTTAATACATGAATTACATTTTATGACCAATAACTCATTAATCTCTGCAATAACTATACTCAGTTAAACATTATTATCTCACATTATGGGTAAAGTGATTGAGGGGAGTTTTGGACTTGCTGAAGGTCAAACTGAAATCAGTAGCAGAAGAGAGATGAGGTATGAATGTGATTCCATGACTCTAAATCCTAATTCATGGTATGACTTAGAAAAGGCCAACCTTTTATTTTTAAATTCTTTTTTGGCCTCCCTCAGAACTTGCCCTTATTAGTTACAGCTAAAATGTCATCATACCATTGTAATAAACTGTTAATAAGGAAATCTCAACTTCAATATTAACCATCATTGCAAAGTAAAATTATATTTTTCTCTATGAGTTTTACATTTTAAAATAGCAACTACAATAAAAATGAGGTCTTATATTTAAAACACATGAAAATCAGTTTAACTTCATCCTATTCTTAAAACTGTTGACTAGGTACTGAAGAATTTCTGTATGGAGAGATGCCAGTCTAAATGTGAAGTATGACAGAGAAACAGTGGTATAGAGTTGGAGAAATGAAAAAAAAAAAAAAAAAAAAAAACCCAAAAAACAAGATACCACGAGTTTCTTTCAAACCTTAAAAAAACTGCGTAAAAGTTTTTCTCACTGATGAAATGAGCTCTTTACATATAAATTATATTGCAATAACAGAGCTCCTGGGTAGAAAAGAGTTCCTTCTCCTGCTGGCAAAAATTAAAATAATCACAGATGGCTAATGATCAAAAATACTGACTGACAGCTCTGAAGTATAAGACAGAGAATATTCTCAGGGTTTCTTAAGCCAACACTCAAAGCTGTTTAAGAAACCTACAGAGCTTTTTCCCACTGGATAAGCATATACAGGGGAGCTCTTACTCGATTCTGGAAAGTACTGTATAGTCCCACAGAGCTCATTCAAGAAAGTTGATGGCGGCCCTTGTCCTTATGTTTACATTAGTACTGGGGGCAAAACCTAAGAATTCATCAGGGGAAGGCAGCCCATAGCGATTTCTAAAATGGTACTGAAAACTTTTATAATTCAGGTCAGGAACCTAGTCTCTTATTTTAAAATACAGGTGGGAAAAAGGAGGATCTGCCCAGCAGAATTAGCAAAGCCTTTAAAAAAAAAAAAAAAAAAGGACCAATATTAATAGTAACAACTACTAACACTTAGTAGGTATCTAAAACTCTTTTAAGCATGTTACTTATTTATATCATTTAATTTTAACAAACAGCCCTGTGAAATACCTCACATTATTATTCACTTTTTTTTTGATGAAACAGAGTGTAAAAAGTCCAAAAACATGGCCAAGGTCACACTGCAGCTGATAAACAGTAAAGCAGGGGCTCAGACTGGTTTCTAAGCCCAGTGCTTAATTCCAATACAGCTATTGCATGAATTACACGATTCGGATATAAATTCAAGAGCATCTTTGATGAGACCAACAACAAAATGTCATAGTCTGGACAACCTGAAAAAGATCTGAGAGACCATTTGCTCTCACAACCACCCAACGTAACAAGTATGGTATTACTAGATCTAACAATGATTAAAAAGTGACAGCATTTAATTATATTCATTTATTTACTTACTCATCTGTAAAATCAAAAAGTGACTAATATATTAAATACCAACAAAAAGTGACTAATATATTAAATACCAACAAGTTCTGGTTTTTGGAAATCCAAATACACATATGTCACAATGTCCCTGCCTTTTTAATGCTTATAATCTAAGTGGAGACATACATGGTATGTATGTATCATACATTTGGTGGCTCATGCAAGCTGTGTGTGCCAAAGGTTACAGGCACTGAGTGGAGAGAGTAATTCTTTCTACCTGGGGCACAGTTATCAGAGAAGGCGTCACATACAGGTAAGGGCAAGACAAGGCCATCACTTACAGGAAAAGGTTTTGAGGGATGGGTGGATCTTTGTGACAGAGGAGAAGGTTGAAAAAGGATTATCTTGGCACCTGTAGTAGTTCTACACATGCTGATTGAATTAATAATCTATATATCTCACTTGGCAAGTTATAATCATAAATATACAAATTCCTTTGTAAATACAGTCACGTTAACAAAACAAATGTGGAGTTTCATAAGCAGGAATCCTTTTTAAAGGGCTTTAAATTTTTTAGAGGGCTGTTACAAAGGGCTTTGGGAAGCAAAGCAGAATATTTAGAGAGAAAACTTACTGTTCTTAGCACTGGCTGAAAGAAGTTACAAATTAGTCACCATTCAAATGGCTGCTTTTTGATATTCCTGCCAGTACTGCTTACAATGTGCGATTTCTTCATTTGGATGTTACTTGTTCTGACTCAAACATTTCCAAGTCAACTCACTGTACTTCACAATACGCTGAAATGAGTAAAAGTATTAAAAGCATGCCTGAGGTGACAGAAACTCTGAGGCTCATTTCCATTTCTTCAAGTGTATTTGATGAATGATGTGACAAAGGAATCCTAATTAAGGTTGAAATCCTGAATACTAAATAAATGAGAAGTGCCACTCCATTCATCTTCCACAGTGATAATACTGCCACTTCTGCTTCTCTGTAGCCTGGCCCTTGACTTTTTAGGAAACCGTTCCTGTGTATGTTCTTCCTCTATCACTTTGGCTGAGAGTAGTTTTAGTCAAGCCAAAAATCTGAGAGGTCTGTCTCTCTTTGTCCTTTTTCTTCTCACTGACTCATCTGTAGCAAAAAGCAAACTTTTTTTTTTTTTTTACATTTAATCTCAAAAATCGCTTTACTTCTAATAGGGCAGTTCCTGTTTCTCCTCACATTACAATATCTCAAGGCAAAATTATAAGATGACTCTTAACTTCTAAGAACTAAAACATAAAGCAGTTAGGATAGTTTTAGTAAAAGTTAGCTATTTCATGATACCATATTCATTGTTACTATTATTATTCGTATTATTATCATGAGGCAACATGTAACGATGCAAATTATTTCATTTCTCAATCACTGGGGAACCTTAGGCAAGTTACTTAATATCAACCTAACTCTAGTATCTTGACTTTGAAACTCTTCTGCCAACCGTGGAAGAAAACCCATTGATACTAATGTTTTGGTTGAATTCATTCTATTTTGAATATTTTCACTAAAAGTGAGATTGTCCTCTGGGATAACTTAGCCTAGAGAAATAAAAATTTACATTCACAAAAAAGCAACAAATGCAAATGCTTATAGCACCTATGGTCAGAATCATAACCATTAAATGCTGGATCAGACACTAATGTCCTTCAAAGGGTGAATGGATACACAAATGATGACCCATCTATAAAATGAGATACTATTCAACATTAAACAGGATGAGACATTCTAAATATTTGATTCATTTTAAACTAGTGTAAATACAGCTATAAACTCTTATACTTGATTCAGTTACTGAAATATTTCAAGGTATGTTTTGACAACCTGGCTATGTTAATCTTCACTTACAAGTGTAAATCTTAAGAAATCTCAATACAGATCATGTACACATGATCAGATTTAACTTTTGAATGAGATAACCTGTAACTGTAAAATGCACTGTATTCCAAGAAGAAAAGGAGGTGACATATCTTATTCATCCTCTGATGCGGGTTACATTTTAAAATGACAATATTTGAGATTCCATAAAAATGTTACAGAGAAAACACAAGAAAATGAAACTGTCTTTATTGTCTATTCTTTCTGTTTTAGTCAGGTTCCAGTTTTGAAATTATATTGACTTCATAAAATAAATTTGAAGACTTTCCAGTTTTGGTCTGAAATAATTGCAATAATTTTGAAATTATCTGTCCTTTAAAATGAAATAGAACTTGACTGGAAATTCATCTGATCTTGGTGCCCTTCACCGATTTGTATGGTGGTAATAGATCCATTCCGATTTTTACTTTCTGGTTAGGTCAGTATTGATCATTCACATTTAAATAGAAAATCAGATGTTTCTCAGGGTTTTCAAATTGCCATGGGTTTGCAGGTAATGTTCAAACATACTTTTTTTAAGTTTGTCTGTATTAGAGGTGTTTGCTTTTACATTCCAAAATTTTTTGTTTTTCCCCTCTCTCCTCTTGTTTAAAACCATGTTCAAGACATGTTTAATTTTATTGGTCCTTTCAAATACCCAACATTTGGATATAGTTACTACTTTTGTTTTATTTATTTCTTCAGCAAACACTTACATTGCATTTATTCCGTGCTAAAGACTGCTTTAAGCACTTTACAAATACTAACTTTTTAAATTTTTTATAATAAACCCAAGAGATTCTTTATAATAATCCCAATGAGAATCATTCTTCTTATTTATTGGTAAGGAAGCAGAAGCATCAGGACATTTTGGATTTCTCTGTTAGCATCATGCTTTGCCGTTAATGATTTTTGACAAGACCAGTGTCTTAAATGCTTTACAGACTTCGAGATGTTTCTTCTACCCACACCTCTCTGCACCACTAATTTCACTCCACTCTCTTCAGCAGCCATCTTTTTCTTTGTTTACTAACTTTTGAAAATTAAACAATTACAGTAGTTAGGTCCAGAATGATGGTTCCATGTTTTCCTTGGCACTTAAGTTCATTTATCGTCTGTTCTGTTTTTCCTCTGTCTCTTCCAATTGGCTCTCTGTGGTAGCTGAGTTTCCTCTCAGGCAACTAAGCTCCTTATTTGTGTTGATATTTGTTGCTGCTCTTGATGCTGTCATTGTTGTCGGCTTCTGAGACTGAGTTATGCTAATTGGGAACATCTTTGAGGAGGGTGTCTCTGAAATGATGGAAGGAGATGGTCCCCTCTCCCTTCTGCAGCTGCCTATCATCCTCGGTCCCTAGCCCATGGCTGGAGAGACCCTGCCAGGTCCGATGCTCCTTCTACTCTCCTAGTCTTGAAAACAGGGAGTGCCAGCACACAAAATCAGCTCCTGCTCAGTCTCTTGAGTTCCTAGGGGACTATACATTTTTATGGAGGGCAGTACACATCAGGGTGTGTGTTGTGTGCGTGAGAGAGACGGAGGGTGGTTTGGATTTGGTGGTCCTCAAAGCTTTGAGCACCTACCTCTTCTAGTGCTATATTTAGATCCAAATGTTGGAGCTTCTCACAGACCACTGTCTCTAGACTTTCCGCTGTAAGGTGAAAGCCCCAAACTCCCCATCCCCACACCAGTGGTCTCTAGGACGACCATGTATCTTGGGTTGACCAGATCCACCTAGTTCAGTAGCAGCAGACAGTCAGATACAGGAGCATAGCAAATACATTCAGAACAGGCTTCCATATTTCCAGAATCTTTCTTCTCTTTCTAATAAATCTTAGAAGACACAATAAAAATGTCTTTATAATATCATGAATCCAGAAGACCACAATATCAACAAAATCTGGAAAGTGGCAAGAGAGATGGAAGTAAAAGAGTACTAATTTCCTTCTTTAGCATAAGAGAGAATCAACAAATATAAAATCATTCATGATATTGATAATTAAAGAAACAAAGAATATGGTTTTTAATTTTAAAGAAAAACACTACTAGATTTTTTTTAATGTGGATATTCAAATTTCTACATAAAAATTAAAAAAAAAAAAAAAAAACCCAGGTATTTTTCAGGAAATATTTATCAGTCATTGATCCCTGGTATGGGACTACTACTCAGCAGAAGTAGAATTATACTGGCCCTACCAGTAATAGGCAATTATTATGGATTTGATTTTTTCTTTCTTTTTTTTTTTCTCCATGTCCTTGCCAATACTGTCATCCCAGGACTTAAGTGAATATCATATCCCCAGCACAGAATTTTCACTTAACACTGGCTATGATTAAGGAGTACACTTCACAACAGAAGAGGAGAGAAAATGAAGTAGGAAGATAAAGGAAGAGACACGGTAGCAAATTAGGTTTTACATAAGAAGGATATAAAAAGGGATTAAAGCTACTAATAGTTTAAATTATAGCCACTGAACCTATCACTTAAACAAATCAGGGTAGTATATACCTTTTGTGGGTTTTCATTTTTTAATTGGATTATTTCATAGGGCAACTGTACACATGGATATAAAGAGTTAAATGTTACGTGTCAAAGACCATTGTCCTAGACATGTCAATCATAACAAAGCTCATGTCAAAGGAAATAGAAGAAGGAGCACTTTTCACAATCCTCTGAGACGTGAACCTAAAGGAGCCATGTGACCCTGACCTCCCCACGCAGTCTGGGTGAGGGGTGAGTACTCAGCACAGAAGAAGTCAATCCACAGGCAAGCTAGCTACCCACGAGGAGGTCTGAAGAAAGGAAAAAAAAGAAAAAGACAGTAATTCTCTGAGCCAATCAGAAAGCCTACTTCAGGAATAAGAGGAGTATTAGCCCCATAGGTAATGAGAAGAGAAGCAGAAATAGGAAAACTGGCACATAAAGAGATTATCATGGAGACACGACAGGTAAGGGTGAAACTTCCTTTGCATTTAATTATGTAGGTGTTGGAACCCCAAAGCGAAGAGTCACAAACTTCTGAAATCCAAGAATTGTCTTGAATTATGAATGACCATCAGCAAGTTCCCTCTATGTTACAGTTCTCATGCTTCAGTACGTCAGATTTTCTCATCTAGTGTTAATAAATTTCCTTCACTATTGAAGAAAACGGTTTCTGAATTCTTTCAATTTAAATTAAAACAGAGAGGAAGGAGAAGCAACAAGGAAGCATAAAAGTGGAAATAAAATATATAACAGAGTAAAGAGAGAACCAGCTGCTGAGAGGGTCAGCTCAGGAAGACAGAAGTGCGTGCACGAGCCTGGTGGGCGGGGCCCCAAGGGCTCCTGGCAGCCTCCAGCGTTAATTACATGAACACTGAGGGAATGGAGTGACATCTGCTTGCTTTGGTTGATAGAATGCAGCAGAAGTGATGGTCAGTTCCCAATTCAGGTCCCCAAAAGCCACTTGTGATTTGTGCTCTCTCCTGGAACCTGCCCAGCTGCCATGTGAACCCTCAGGATAGCCTAGAGCGTGAGAGACTGACTACCTGGAAGATGAGTGGAGATGAGTCATCACAGCTGAGACCATCCTAAACCAGCCAACCCTCGGCCCACTGGATGGCTGATGCAGAAGCACCAGCAGCCTATCCAAAATTATCTGGACCTGGCTCAGATCAACAGAGCCACTCAAGAGTTAAATCAATGGTTGTTGCTTCAGGCAAAAAAAGAAAAAAGAGAGAGAGAGAGAGAGAGAGAGAGAAACCTACAAAAGATGTCAATAAATGTCAATGGGTTAACCACTTGAATCAAATGTAAGAAGCAACATATCTCACATAAATCAAAATTCTGGAGCTGAGAATCCTTACATGATAGTAATGACTTACTAGGTAATGTGAGATGTGGACCCACAGGATGTTTTAAAATTCAGTTTCCAATAACACAGTGTACCCACAATCAGCAATGAGACATAGACATAGGAGAAAGAAAACGTGACATGAAGATGTAAGGAATTGGCAACAAGTTCTCTGAGCAAAATCTGTGGACTCCTAAATGCCTCAGCAGCAGAACTGCGCATGGGCAGGTCCTGCAAAATAGTAGCTACTGTTCCCAGTCAAAGAGCAACTTCCTCTTTGGTGTTGTTAGGTGCACTTGAAACCAAGCAGGGCCCTGCAGGGTCCTCTGGGGTGCAAAATCCCCTGTGTGTCCTCCTGTTTCTTGCTTGAAGGGGGAAAAAAGGCTTTAGTCCCCTAGTCCTTCCTCAAGTTCCAAAGAACAGGCTCAAGCAGTTAATGATCATGACAACAGAGTCAGAGGACTCCTCAGTTCCTCCTGAAGGAGCGTAGATAACAATCTGATGCATATCTTTCAGTTGCTCTGCAGGAAACTAAGATGCCCACTTAGGGGGAGGATGGTAACTATAAGCTGACTTGGACCCCAAGCTGGCTGGAAACAGAAGGCTGAGATTCCAGAAACATCATCCTATTACCTCACCAGCAACAAGTCAGAAGATGGCCCATGAACTGACTATGTATCCTGAGACCCTCTCCCTAACACTGTCTTCAAAATCCTTGCCTGAAAGCCACAGGGGAGTTCAGGCCTCTTGAGCACAAACCACCCATTCTCCTTGCTTGGCCCTTGCAATAAACCTTTCTCTGCTCCAAACATAGACGTTCCAGTTTGTTCGGCCTCACTGTGCATCAGGCATCCGAACTTGGGTTCAACAACACTCTGAGCAGGAATTGTTTTTTTGAGCACTGGTGACACACACACAGTCATCACCATGAGTAGGATATTTTTAAACATACCATAAAGAAGCAATGAGAAATGTTAATTCGAAGGGAAATGAAACATTTTTCAATTACTGCTAATCATCTTTCGAAATACACTTCACATTTCTTTCTCTTACCCCTTTCTTTATATGTATAGTGGAGTGTAGGAGATGGTAAAAAAAAAAAAAAAAAGATTGGCATAAGAAAACCTTTCCCAATTAACCCATTATCTGTTTTGACTTTTGCTGGGGAGGCACGAGAGAGAGAGGCAGTGGCGGGGAGGGGGGCAGATAGAAAGAACAGGATTGGGAGGATCCAGAACACCTTCGTGGACTCATGAAAATTCATAGGATTGGGAGCCCTTTGTCTCTTGAAAGAACCAAGGAAGGCCTTAGTAATCACTAGGTTTGAGGATTGTCTTACCTTTGCTCAGTTTCAGGACTAGCATTGGTATGAAATGCTGCTTTCACATCTGATGTGGAAAAGAATATTGAATACCGTATGTAAATGTGAAACTTTTGAGCCTGCACCATCTGGAGCATTATAATATTTGAAGTGATTTACACAAGAAACAGAAAAAGAAAGACAGAATCCACATGAAATAATGCCCTTAAATTTTTTTAACTAGATTAACAGAATGTATTTACTGCCTCCAAATCATACTTAGATTGCGACTAAAACGTATCCCCTTATATTCTCTATTGTTGTAATGATCACCAAAGTGAATCAAGGTTTGAGGGGTGGGGGTGTCTTATGACGTTTGCTTTATGGCATTACTTGTCATCTGACTATCTCATACGCTACTGTAAGTTTTCCCTCTCCCTGTTTACCCAATACGTATGCAATTGAGCCTGCCGAACGCCATAAAGTGTGCTAGCATTTGGGAAGCCAAGAGTGAGTATTTCCAGACAATGGACCGTACCTTTGGTGGATGAGAAATTAGTGAATAAAACAGGCATTAACCAACTATTCCCTCAATTACACACAACATACGCTAAGAAAGAGTTGTACGTGGTGCTATCATAACAAATACTAGATGGAAAGGCCCTGCTGAGAAGTCAGTGGAGGCTTTCCCAAACTGATGCTTATTATGCTAAAATTACTCTCTAGCTCTTATTATCCCTGTGTCGTTCTACCAACAGAGCATATCAGGGCCAGGTTAAGCCTTAAGCCAGATGTTGCCACTGTTGTTATAGAACAGTAAAACCATGTGAATGGACACATGTCATCTGTATCAGAAGCCACATGTCAGCTTGCAAGTGCAGGCCCCCAAAGCCATCACTTATTTTTATAAGAAATGCAGTGAAGACCGTAATTACTGATGTCAAATATTTCATCAAAATGATATGGTGATTGAACGAAGAGCATCACTTTAGTAAATTGGAAAATTCTGTAAAATATTCTGGGGGTTCATTCTCCCTCTTGATGTGGAAACTTCCAGGAGAAGCATGCTACATGATCCCAATCCAGGGAGCATTTAAGTTTCCAATGAATGATTATAATTGTTTCAAATTGATTTCCCCTAAACCATGCGTAGGTATGCACATGTATCAAGCAATTATCAATTTTAAGACTTAAATTCCTAGCTGGAATTCCAGAACTCTAGTGTGCTTCAAAGGAGGCAGGTCCAGCGGCTCAGGGAAGCATAAGGAACTCAGTTTCTGTTCCACTATCTTTTGTCCTCTCCCCCATATTTGTTTCTTCCCAAGGTTGGCTCTCTGTGTTACTTTAGGCTCTCTTTTAGGAGTCATTGAAGCTTTATATTCTTTCCTTTAGTTCCCAATGGAAAGGAAGTTTTTCTGCCTCCTAATAACAGGCAAGAGTCCCTGGAATCACCTTAACTCAATCAGGTCACACGCTACTGACTGTCCTGGGGAAAGGGATGTGTGGACCGGTTTAAGGCGTAAAGCCCACCTCCATAAATGTAAATGTTGTCCAAGGAAGATGAAAGCCTGAAGGGAAACCTGGGTGCCATTAGAAAAGAGGGAGTGGCAGGACAGATTCCAGGTAGGAATTCAGCAACAGCCATTACACCAAAGAAAGGATCTGCTCTCAAGAGCAAAGAAAGGGAGGAACTCAAGTGGTCTGTTAGGACACTTTCATCCATCATCTCCCTAGGTTACCAAATATTCCCACACAAGGGGGAGCCAAAACTAACAGTTACATCTACCGCTACCTCGCTGGATACCTTTCTTAAATCCCTATCTGACAAAGCCTAGTGGTAGTCAGTGCCGTATTCAAAAGAGCCAGTTAACGAGTGTCACTGGCAGTTCTGAATGGGGAAATGTTCAGCCAACTTTTCAGGAACTATACAGTGGAATCTGTAGGGTATCCAATGTCATTATTTGTGGAGATTTGAAGAATGCATCCTGCACCTGGCAGAGACCAGGCATCTATCCACTGCACTGTTGCATTCCCAAGGAGTAGTTGAGTGAGTAGCCTTGGGATGTCCTCAGATTCCAAGGAAGTCCAGGACAGTTTACAAGTAATATCTTGCCTACATCTAATAGGCAGTATTCCTATGGCAACCGTTATCACACGGTTAAGACTAAGAAATCTTCATTTTACTAAAAATGAGTTAAATGTATCTTTTATAAATGGCACATGAGAAAGTGGGAAAATTATCACCCATGATCCCAGATGGAGAACAAGTCTTTTAAATAGTAATCTCTCCTGCGAGCAACAGGCAAGTGGGCATTATTTAACTACGCTGCTAAGTTGACTGAGGCTCAAAGAGGTACAGTAACTTGCTCTGAGTGACAGATAGCCCACAATAACCCAGGGACCAGACCTCAGGATGAAGCTGACATTGTGGAGGGAGCAGAGAGGAGTGTGAGAAAGAAATCGAGCTAGCTCCACCTGGCTCCAAATTCCATGCTCATGTTAATACACCACACACATAAATGTTTTGCTCATTTCCTAGTTAGATCAACAAAATAGGTCTTTTAAATAATTTGTCTGCAATTGTATCCTCTAGATGTAATCAGCCACTTATTAACCTTAACCATAACAACACAGTATCACAATTTTGTTTCAGCTGGTTCATTTGCAAAACAATAGGGAAGATCCTACCCAACATGTAAGAATTTATTCCTCAGTTATTGGCACTGAATAAATACAGTGACCCTCACGGGAAATGTCAGGGCCTTGGGAAGGAACTGCAGGATGCTGGGAAGGAAGAAGTCGGGGGTTGAAGGGCTCATGAGGAAGTCAGAGCCTTACGCATAGTGGGTCAACCCTTAGGCATAAACTGACAG